>NC_134688.1:113366168-113666168 GCF_050947455.1 Rhinoderma darwinii | reverse complement strand
GCTACGCTGCTTCTGTAACTGCCGTTCACTACTATGGGAGTTACCGAAACAGCGTAGCTCAGCGAGTTACGCTGTTTCCGTAACTCATCCATGTATTGCAGCGTATTGTACAGCGATCTAATGATTGCTGGTTCAAGTCTCCTAGGGGATCTAATAAAATGTGTAAAAAATAAAATAAAATAATAAGTAGATACATTTTCAGGAGTGTAAAAAATTTACAAAAGTTAAAAAAATGGGTATCGCTGTGTCCGTAAAAGTCTGAAACTATCACAATATAGCATTATCTGACTCACACAGTGAACGGCGTAAAAAGTTTTTATTTAAAACCCCAGAATCGTTGTCTTTTGTCACCATAGTGCTAAAAAGAATGAAATAAAAAGTGATTAAAAAATCGTATGTACCAAAAAAATAGTGCTAATAAAAACTACAGCTCGCCACGCAAAAAATAAGCCCTCACAGTGCTAAAACGATGGAAAAATATAAGTTATGGCTCTCAGAATGTGGTGAAACTGAACAAATTTATTTTTTTTAACCGTTAGTTTTTTCTTTGTAAAAGAAGTAAAATATGAAATTTTTTCCTTTTTTCTGTTGCCTAAAACCTGGGTGCGTCTTATAGTCCGAAAAATACGGTAAATAATATTATTATATATGATAGAAAAGAAAGCATACAAACTACTTGAATATTTCTATGCTACAAATGTTAACTGGTACCAAGTTGTATGATGGTCTATATATGTAATGTGATTTCCTTTTTATACTACAGGAGAGATTTGCAGCACTTTGGTGTCAAGGTTTGTATTATAGAGCCTGGCTTCTTTAAGACTGCAGTAACTGATCTGGATTCTATTGAACACTCCCTTAAACAGCTTTGGGACCAGATGCCCCCTGAGACAAGGAAGAGCTATGGTGACGTGTATTACCAAAAATGTGAGTTCCTGGGAGTACAGGGTTGTAAATTATGCAAAGCTATAAAAGCCTCTAAGTCTCACTATACATTTCTGTAGACTGTATCACTTCTTTTGCTCTTTCCTGCCGTCATTGCCAATGTTGTAATTTAGCAACAGAGATTAGTACATATTGCAGTTACACAATGTACAATGATGAAATTGCTCTAGACCAGAACTGCACAACCTTTCTGTGCCTCATTATTATCTTGTACTACTTTAAGGTACTGCAATTAAACTTAAATGCTGTATAAATTAAATGTGTCCTGGGCAGAGGAAACATCAGGAAGCGCTCAGCCCATGGACTCTGGCCAGTAGCGTAGCTAGCGGGGGGGGGGGGGGGGGGCGGTGGCGGTGGCCCCAGGCTCACTGAGATGGTGGGGCCTAGGGCCGGTCCCCCAGTGGTGGTGTGTCCCAGTTTCAACTGTATCTGCGTCCTTAGGACACAGGTACTGTCGAATTCAATGCTGGAGCACGGAGCCGACGGCTCCTTGCTCCAGCAGCATTCACTTTGTAATGCCAGTTCCAGCTGTGAGCGGCTCGACGCAGACGGCGCAGTTTAGTGATGTCATCGCGCCTGTCTGCGCAGAGCCACAGACTGCACAGAGCGAAGGAACAGAGGGATCTTCGCCACTCGTCGAGGGAACAGGGATAGGTAAATCTTTTTTTTTTTTTTTTTATTAGGCACTATAATGTGTGGTGGCAGCTAAGGGGGCATTATACTGGGTATTGGGGGCCGCAAAAGGGAATTTTACTCTATTTGGGCAGCTTTGGAGGTATTATGCTATAGGGGCATTAAACTGTATGAGGGCAGGTATGGGGGCATTATACTATGTGAGGCAGCTATGGTGTATTATACTGTATGAGGGCAGCTATGGGGGTATTATAATGTATGGGGCAGCTATGGGGGCATTATGCTGGATGTGCGCATCTATGGGGCAGTATACTGTGTAGGGGGCAGCTATCGGGCATAATACTGTAAGTGGGCAGCTATAGGGGCGTTATACTGTGTGAGAGCCACTATATGGTCATCATCATATGTGGGATCGCTAGAGGGGCATTATACTGTGTGGAGGGCAGCTATGGGGGCATTATTCTGTGTGGGAAGCTACTATAGGGGCATTATACTGTGTGGGTGCCACTAAGTGTTCATTATACTATGTGGGGGCAGCTATGGGAGCATTATTCTGTGTGGGGGCAACCGTAGGGGCATTATCCTGTGTGGGGGCAGCTATGGGGCGTTCTACTATGTGGGGGCAACTGAAGGGTCATTATACTGTGTGGGGGTACTAAGCGGTCATTATACTATGTGGGGGTCGCTATGGACGCATTATTCTGTATGTGGGCAACCACAGGGGCATTATCCTGCGTGGGGGCAGCTATAGGGGCATTATACTCACTAAGGAGTCATCATACTGTGTGAGGGGCCCACTGTGTTGGGGCCCACTCAGATGTGTTTCACACCCCCCCCCCCCTGTGCTAAACCCCTAGCTACGCCTCTCTGGCCCTGGGGAAGCTCCTGATATCACTATCTATATATTGACGGTAACATCAGGAGCTTCCCCATGGCCGGATTCCCCAGACAGAGCATCAAGTAGTGCTCTGCCTGGGGGGTGGGAGGAGGTCAAGGCTGTTTGAGTGACGTATACCACTGTATGCCTGTACAGTGGGATATGTTGCAGCCTTCCGTCAGAGGTGTACGTTGGGAGTCCTACAGACGTATACCTCCGGCGTAAGTCTATAACACTGTGGAGTGTGCCAAAACTTGAATTAGGTATGTTTGCGGCCTCCTAATATAAACAAGACTATTCTCATTTACTGACAGAAAATAAATAACTTGAAATTGCGGAGGAATTGAAAAACAAAGGGGGAGAATTTATTAACTTTTCTCTGACAGTTTTCTGGTGTAGAAATGTTGCAAACGGCTTACACCACTTTATGAGAACTTGTATTTATAATGTACAATATATAGATCATATAGATTAAGATGTCATCGCACATGGTGGTAAGTGACATTATCAGTTGTGTTGTCTCCTGGTATAACTTTTACACTGGATTCTTGAAGCTTCAATCTACACCTCTGCAAACAAATTATGTTGTGATACAGTTTAACACATATAGCAGTGTTTTCTACCTTAACTTATGGCATCATCACTAGGACTAACCTCTGAACTCTGTTCCCCTCAATTCCCCTCTGTTCCCTTTCAATGTTCTCTCAGCAGTGTTTCTCCCAAGCGTACAGTGCAGGAACCTCGACTCTCTTAAATGGTGCTGTGTTGCCGTTCTCTGCAGAGTGCCACTATAGCCCGCTCCTGATTAGGTCACGGGCCCTTCATTCTAGGGATCGGGGACTGTACAATAAGTAAAGGCATATCCTAGCCATACTTTACTAGGGTGGAAAACCATAGAAACAACCTCAATTTACCAGTATTCTTAATTATCATTAAAAAATTACTAAAAGGAGAATAGTAAATTACTGTATGTTTGCCATTATGGCGGCTTGTTGAAGAATTCCTTGCAGCTCCTGTGTAACTAATGCCTATGGTGCAGAAAATGAGTCTTTGTACGCTCACATTTAGTGAATTTGTAAACTTAGAGCTCATGTACGCTGCACGGCACCTTTATGGCACCACACTGAGAGCAGGTGTGTTCATACGGCACTGTGTTACAAAAGTAGTACAATTATATATACAGATGTTTTACTAAATTTTATACCTACCCTTCCCAGTTAGTTTTTACCATGTAAACATGAATCGGGCATACAATTAATTTTTTTTTAAACTTCAAGTCAATGGTTCCTTTAATGGTATCTTCAACATCTAAGAATCAGTGCTAATATTTTCCAATGTTTTTTTTTTTTTTTTAAACTAGATATGAAAGTGCAAAGGCTGATCATGAACTTCATCTGTGATGCGGATATCTCCAAAGTGCCAAAGTGTATTGAGCATGCCTTACAAGCTGTGTACCCTCGAACCAGATACAGTCCAGGATGGGATGCCAAGCTGGTGTGGCTACCTGCATCTTACATGCCAGCCTTCATTGTGGATGCTGTCCTTGCCTTTGTTCTACCTAAACCAGAACAGAGAGTGCGCTAAGATACATTCTTGAAAATGCTCCAAATCTGGGTCTTAGGAAGGTGACTTTTTAATTGCCGGACTGGGACAAAGCTTGTTTTGTACTGGAAATGTATGACCCCCTGAGAGGCTCTACGCTTAATAAGAATGAAATATGTGTTTTCTTTTCATGGCTGACAGAGCAGCCTGTTTTCTGTATGTTTTGTGTGCTCACATCCTGTCTTCATGCATTTTAAAATGTGAGACTGTGAAATAGTGGTCATTAGATGACTTGTAGCTTTTGATGTGATATGATCAGTTCTGGATGATATGTGAGAAATAAGCTGGTGATATGGACTCACATGACACAACGTCTATGTAGTGGTAATCTGAACTCACTTCTCCATTGTAGATACTAACGTGACACATAACTAATGTGATACCGCTTAAGTTTAGGCTTATATAGACGTAAAGTTTATTAAAATATATTGAGGGTAATTTATCAAACATTGTATAATAGTTTTCTGGGGTAGAAAAGTCGCAAATGTCACAATTTGCATAAAATATTGTGACGCTTGCTGCATTTACGCTGCTCGCGCCACTTACCCAAAAGTGGGAATAACTTGGCAGGAGGGACAGGGCTAGCTACTGTCCGACAAATTTACTATGATTTATGCCAGAAATTGGTGTCAATTATAGTGCAAATTTACGCCAGAACACGGATGGCGCACAGGTGGCCAGGGATGCCCCTTAATTTCTTGTGCCTCCTAATAGTGCATCTTACTCCAGCGCTCTTTAAAGTATAAAACGCCAGACTTAAAGAGGCTCTGTCACCGGATTTTGCAAACCCTATCTGCTATTGCAGCAGATAGGCGCTGCAATGTAGATTACAGTAACGTTTTTATTTTTAAAAAACGAGCATTTTTGGCCAAGTTATGACCATTTTTGTATTTATGCAAATGAGGCTTGCAAAAGTCCAAGTGGGCGTGTATTATGTGCGTACATCGGGGCATTTTTACTACTTTTACTAGCTGGCCGTTCTGACGAGAAGTATCATCCACTTCTCTTCAGAACGCCCAGCTTCTGGCAGTGCAGACACAGCCGTGTTCTCGAGAGATCACGCTGTGTCGTCACTCACAGGTCCTGCATCATGTCGGACGAGCGAGGACACATCGGCACCAGAGGCTACAGTTGATTCTGCAGCAGCATTGGCGCTTGCAGGTAAGTCGATGTAGCTACTTACCTGCAAACGCTGATGCTGCTGCAGAATCAACTGTAGCCTATGGTGCCGACACGATGCAGGACCTGTGAGTGACGACACAGCGTGATCTCTCGAGAACACGCTGTGTCTGCACTGCCAGAAGCTGGGCGTTCTGAAGAGAAGTGGATGATACTTCTCGTCAGAACGCCCAGCTAGTAAAAGTAGTAAAAACGCCCCGATGTACACACATAATACACACCCACTTGGACTTTTACTTTAAACACGCCCACTTGGACTTTTGCAAGCCTCATTTGCATAAATACAAAAATGGTCATAACTTGGCCAAAAATGCTCGTTTTTTAAAAATAAAAACGTTACTGTAATCTACATTGCAGCGCCGATCTGCTGCAATAGCAGATCGGGGTTGCAAAATCTGGTGACAGAGCCTCTTTAATAAATTTTTTCCTCCCTTTTTTTTTTTTTTTTTTTAAAATCAAATCTACATTTCCCTGTCCCCCCTCCCATAACACATCTTATTCTTTCAAGGAAATAAACATTCAGTTCAGCCCTCTTTTTGTCATAAGCTCTCTCTCCGGAAATACTAGATGACAACCAACACAGCCGCCATTACACCTCTTACATGTGTTAACCACCTCTCCTAGACTACTGAATGTCTAACAAACACCTCCGCCCCATTTTGCTGCATAAGGCAATTTTTATGTTCAAAATTATAGGAATGCTGGATGACAATGCCTTGGTAAGCATATTGGATGGCTGAATAGAATCTGTAACAATCTGCAACAAGGGGACAACTCACAGACTTGTAACATAATGAAATGTAATCACTCTGACAGGTTGGATTGATCTTTTAAAATAATTTTTATGTGAATGTACCGGATTCTAACATTCAATAAACATGTTTGAAGTACAAATTGCGGCTCAGGAGATTGCTACTGTTACAATGTTAACCATTATTGGCAGACTTGGACTGGCCCACCAGAGAGCTGGAGGATCCTCCGGTGGGCCCAGGCTCTGACACAATAATGGTCCTCAAAGTTCTAACAAAAGACAACCCCATTTAGTTATGAATTTACAATGTCATCAAAAGTGGACATGCAAATGTTCTGTATAGATGGTGGGTGGGCCCCCAAAATCATTTCCTCTAGTGGGCCTAAGGTACCCTAGTCTGACACTGATTATTGGTAATAGGCTACTGCAAGTGTTGTACTGTTCTGTGCAAGGATCAAACTGTAAATGAGCATGTCCTGGATGTTTGAGGTGCAGTCATTTTCTTAAGATTGGTGCCTAATGACTAGTCCTCTATTTAAAGAGGCTCTGTCACCACATTATAAGTGCCCTATCTCCTACATAAGGAGATCGGCGCTATAATGTAGGTGACAGCAGTGCTTTTTATTTAGAAAAACTATCTATTTTAAACCACTTTATTAGCGCTTTTTAGCTTTATGCTAATGAGTTTCTTAATGCCCAAGTGGGCGTGTTTTTACTTTCGACCAAGTGGGCGTTGTACAGAGGAGTGTATGACGCTGACCAATCAGTGACCAATCAGCGTCATGCACTGCTCTCCATTCATTTATACAGCAGCATCGCGTTCTTACTAGAACACGATGTGCAGCCACATACACAGACATTAACGTTAATCAAGTGTCCTGATAATGAATATACATGACCTCCAGCCTGGACGTCATGTGTATTCAGAATCCTGACACTTCTGAATCTTTTCAGTGAGATTCCAGCAAGCCACGCGTAATCTCGCGAGATTACGATGTAAACGAGATTTCGTTTCCCTTGCTGGAAATCTCACAGAAAAGATTCAGAAGTGTCAGGATTCTGAATACACATGACGTCCAGGCTGGAGTTAATGTATATTCATTATCAGGACACTTGATTAACGTTAATGGTTGTGTATGTTGCTGCACATCGTGTTCTAGTAAGAACGCGATGCTGCTGTATAAATGAATGGAGAGCAGTGCATGACGCTGATTGGTCAGCGTCATGCACTCCTCTGTACAACGCCCACTTGGTTGAAAGTAAAATCACGCCCACTTGGGCATTAAGAAACTCATTAGCATAAAGCTAAAAATCGCTAATAAATTGGTTTAAAATAGATAGTTTTTCTAAATAAAAAGCATCACGGTCACCTACATTACAGTGCCGATCTCCTTATATAGGAGATAGGGCACTTATAATGTGGTGACAGAGCCTCTTTAAAGAGACACTTCCATGAAAAAATATATTTACATAATTTTTTTATTTTCCCATTTAAACTAGTTCCTATTTTGTGTCTTGAACTTCCTCTCTCTGAGCGCTGTTAGCATGACAGGGAGGATTGCTTAACATACTGCTTTCGACCAGGGAGGAGTTAGGGTTGGTGACCCAATTATGTACAGTACATTAGATAATATAATGTAAAAAGCTCCCTGGATGGAACATGCTGCTCCTATGCTTTCTAATAAAGAGGAGCTGAGGGCTGCTTATATTTAACTAATATAATGCACTGCAATTTGGGGGGGGGGGGGGCTCCTGTGTATGAAACAGAGCCCCACAAGATGCAGTGCATTAGCATACGGGCCAAGACTACAATCTTCCCTTTCCACAATTAGAACTGCACCATAGTATGGAAGCGCAACCACACTAAGCCAGGACCTAAATTATATGACCGATGGGTCAGCAACGGGAACCGGCCCCGGAAACAACACGATTCCAGGGTCTTTTCTTGCAAATGAACCCCTAGTGACCACTGATGTCCTATAAATAGTTGACGCTGAGGAGGCCATGCTAAATAAGATCTCTGTGGGAGGAGGTGAGGGGACGGCACCTGTATTACTCCTTTGTCAAATACCATGGAAACTAAAGTCTAATGTCTTCTCCTGGTTTTGATGGTCACATAGCTCCAGAACCATTAATTGTCCCATCCATAGCTGCAATATAAGAAGTGCCCCACACAGAGCCAGCAGAGCAGCAAGCATAACCATCTAGTCAGCTTTAGTACCCTCATACTAGGGACAGCACAGCCACAGAGCACTCATAATAACACTGATAATACCCCCATTTGGGAACCCATACCAGAAACCGGTACAGCCGCCTGTTGAAAGTACCCCTTTCTGACTACAGTGTCTCTTTAACCCTATAGACGGGGGGATTTACATATAGGCATCATAACAGCATTGACAATGAACCCAATTGACTTACAATGAAATCGGTCGGCTTCCGCCAAGGTTTCAGTCCTTTTGATGGGAGAAAAAGGCGATGTATGCAACACTATATTTCCAATCAAATTTGATGGAATCTATTATAGAGGCTATACTAGTATATAGCATAAGAAGAATACAGTGGAGAGTAGATGCAACTGTTTATAAGAAATGGAGGATAATAGCTAAGGCGAACAAGAGGAGAAAAATATTTTAAAACCATATAGGACTTGAAAAGAATCTGTTAGGTCTTGTGACATCTCAGTTTTAATAAATACTTGTTGTTCCTCATTTATACATACACACGACCGCTTTTTCGGAAATGTTAGGTACATACGAACCCCTAAACCTATTGTATTAATCGCCCCAATAACCAGCTACCAAATGCCAATTCAACACTTGGCACCTTTGTCATTAAGTAAGAAGGATACAGGCCATACCCATCCAGGAAAGTGCTTAGAAGTCAATTGTCCAATTACTTTTAAACCTGTAAAAATTGAAGGGACTATGAAAAAAATGGCTGAAATTCCCAAGCTGTTAATGTAATATTTTAGTTACATTAAAGCTAAAAGTCTTTACTTCAATCACATCTTTATTGTTTGGTTTAAAGAATAAATATATAAATCCAAAAGGTAATGCAATAAGCTCTTAAAGCAGACACGAGGGCTTGACAAGTGTATGACCGTGGTAACCAATCTGTGGTTTCCAGCTGCTTAGAGACAACAACTCATAGAATACTCTGGCAAATATGTTGAAGATCACTGGTTTATGCAAACAAATGTGTCATATCTACTAAGAGCCAACCTGGCAATCTAGATATGATTAACTCTGCAAAAACAACTTGGCATAGCATTGCATTATAAATATTCCATGCTATGTTTACTTTGTTGATGCTATGATCCAGACAATCACTGGCCGCGCAAGTCTCATGTTGTACATACTGCCATGACTGCTGTGGCCAGCTTTCACAATGTAAATACAAGCCAGTGGGGGACTGTGGACGAGTGTGGCGGGAAGATTTAAAGAGTGATTATGGGCATTTTTGTTTTTTTTTCCCAATTATGTTATGCCATTCGGAGGTAAAAGTTGTTGTTGTTTTTTTTTTCTCCTATATAATGCAGCATAGGCCTTTATTAAAAAATAATGTAGAGGCTTCTGTGTATGCCTTGTGTAACCCTGTGTTAGTTGATAGGCCATTTATGGTTCCTTCTTCAGCTCTGATATAGTTTCCCTAATGCAGCCTACATTTCCCATGATGCTTCTGGCTTTGCAGATGGGGCAGAGTCTTATCACACGACACTTGCTCTGCTCCGAGTCCCATCTAAGTGTAGCAAGTGATAGATTAGTGATGTAAAACTTTTGTCCACTAACTGGAGAGTATCAGTATACCGTATGTGATGCAGCTCAGCCGATCTTCTGCTTGTCAGTTTTTATACAGGAGGCAGTGAGGAGCAGCATCTCATAGAAATACATCGGTCAGTCTGCACACTGCACTTGACAGATAGTATAAACACTAAGGCCTGGTTTACACGAGCGTGTGCGTTTTGCGCACGCAAAAAACGCGGCGTTTTGGGTGCGCAAAAGGCACTTAACAGCTGCGTGTGTCTTCAGTGTATGATGCGCGGCTGCGAGATTTTCTCGCAGCCGCCATCATTTTGACACTCCGTTTGGATGTTTGTAAACAGAAAAGAACGTGGTGCTTTTCTGTTTACATTCAGAGAATGACAGCTGTTGCGTGAACCATGCAGTTCGCATGGAAGTGCTTCTGTGCGACCTGCGTGGTTTTCACGCACCCATTGACTTCAATGGGTGCGTGATGCGTGAAAAACGGGGAAATATAGAACATGCCGTGAGTTTTACACAGCGGACTCACGCTGCGCAAAACTCACGGACTGTCTGCTCTGGCCCATAGACTTGTATAGGTCCGTGCGACCCGCGTGTCGCACGGACGTATATCACGGTCATGTAAATGATGCCTAAGTGTGAGTAAGGGGAGTTTTATAACGATCATTGTATGGACTCACCTATTATATCCCTGCATTCCTCTTCAGCAGCACTATATGCATGGGAGAAATACAGGGGAACAGGAAGGGTGAAACTGGGTGGGAAGTGTCTCAGTGCTGCTAGGAGAGATTTGATTTGTGGTGATCCTGTAGTTCACAGGAAGTCAGGCACACATGATAAATGTCCTCCTGTCTACACATAAGAACATGGTCTATTCTGGTGGTCAGACTGGGATCACATGACACAGCTATCCACAATAAAAAAAACAAAAAACATTTTAAATGTAGTCTCGTTAGAACCTCCACATTAGCATTGCCTATCGATACTGGTGGCCCTACAGTATTTGTGAGGTTTCTTTTAATGTAGGGGCCTGTCCCTACCATTGTGAAAAGAGCAGCAGCTGAAAGTAGTTTGTGTCATGCACAACCATAGTACTGCTCTATTTTTCCTATAAAATAAATGTTTTTGCCATGCAACATATTCAGAAGGACATTGCACATGTGCACGTAAAGTTTCTGCAAGTACTACATCTTTCTATACACCGGGCAAAAAACTTTGACACAAAGCATTACATGGAAATAAATGTTCCAACAAGTCTGGTTTAACAATTCATTGATGCCTAATATACTTCTTTGGTGCATAATAACTGAAATAAAGTATTTTACAAGTAGCCTATTCAGATGCAATTCACCGTTCAGGCAGCCTTTCTACAATGTACAATTCCGAGCAGGTGGTAGATAGTTTTCTTTTCTATTTTTAAAATGGAATCCAAAATGGCAAACAGTTGTCCAAGTGTAAACCTTGAATAAATGAGGTGCGAAATACAATTGTCTACACTATACCCCCCCCCCCCTCACTATATTTAATTGTAGACACATGATAGCAATTGCCATAGTCCCAGAGTGTGTGTCAAGCATCAACACTGGAAAAAATTCAATATCACTTCTTCGAGCACCACTCCCTTTGAAAAAGGCAGAGAATGGCAAACACTGGGTGTGTTTGTGCAGCCTCAGAGGCGATACTAAATAATGCAAGCCAGGGAAATTACAATGAAACTTTATAGGATTTTACCATCAAAACACACTGGAACCAGATCTTACTGTAGAGCTTTACAATATTGTTTAAAAAGGTGTATAAGGCCTTATATATTTATGCTGCTATTACAGCATATGCACATGTGTGACCAAAAATTTTAAGTTCTCATATTTTGATATGGTATGCATGGTCCAATTGAAAAGCATGAACATCGTATTCAGGTCTTTCTGTGTATATGAATATCTTCATCTAAAATAGCTGTATGTGCTAGCATTATTTAGTCAACTCATCATTGCCTGGTAGCAAACGTCAGATCATCACAAAAAAAATAAAAGTTAATGTTCCTAGCAACACACAGAAAACTTATATTCCTTTTAACTTTATAAACAGTCTTACGAGAATTTTAACCGTTTAACCGGTACGGGACCAGACACCATTTAGCCATTTTTTAGAACGCATTAGTCGAAACTGCTAGAACGTTTTTATTTGTTCGCCTAGCGACGTGATTTTTGTCATGTTGTTTTGGGATCAATGCAGGTTTCTTTTTAAATAAGAAAATAAAAAATAAAAAAAGATTCTTTATGCTAAAAAGTAAAAAAATATATTATTTTTTTTAAACTTTTTAGCCCATAATTTCAGGTAATCTATAGTACTACCCTACAATAAACGTTGTGATCTTCATTGTCTATTGTCAATTTTAGGATAATTGGGTCAGAGCTGGTGCTACAACGATTGGCGGGGGAAGTGTTTTTATGGGGTTGTTTTATGTATAATTTTTTATTTTACTTGTATTTTTCTAATACTATGGCCAGTTATTCAAAAAGGTCAGAAAAGACCTTTAGGGACTTTAAAGGGACTGTGTCGCTTGAATTTTGTAAAAAAAATTTCAGTTAAACAGTTAGTATATAAGTGATTAAACATTGTTTGAATTTTTTACATTTTTTCACAAGTCAGGAAATATAAATTAGATTCTAATTTATAACATTTCCATGTGCTGGTCACTAGAGGGAGCAATTCCCAAAATTGCAGCATTGCAATGTGGTAAAGCAACCTCATTGCTTTATGCTGCAAATTTGGTATAGACACACTCGCTCTAGTGTCCTCACACAATCCCCCCTCCCTTATCCTGGCTAATGCCAGGAGAAGGAGGGGGTTGAATCTTCTAATCCTCCTACACTGTGCATTCGCTCAGAAAATGGCAGCACACAGTGTAGGAGGATTAGATACAGTGGTTATCAGACAGTATAACACGAACATAATACACCTCACATACACGAACATAACTTACCTGCTGCTGCCTCCGCTCCTACTCCTCGCGTCTTCGCTGCCTGGAACATATGTCCGGAAGCCGTGACCGGAAGTCGTCATCTTACTGTCCGGCTGCGGCTTCCGGTCCACATGAAAATGGCGCCGGATTTCGCACTGCCAAAGACCTTCCTTTTGGTCTGTGTGGGAGCGGCGCATGCGCCGTTCCCACACAGACGGCGTCTGCTATAGTGAATGGAACGGCTCCCGTTCGCATTCTCTATCGGGATATATGTGCCGTATTCCATCTCTGTATGTGTCGTTAATCGACACATACAGAGATGAAAAAAAAATGGCAGCCCCATAGTGAAGTAAAAGTAAGAAAAAAGTACAACACAAAAACACGAATAAATAAAATTTATTTAATAACACACTAAAAGCAATATTATATATATATATATATATATATATATATATATATAAAAATCACCTTCGCTTTAAAGCACACCAGCAATTTATTATTTTTTTTTGCCTGTTTAATAGCAGCCTCTGCTGAACTAAAGAATAATGTATAGGCTCTTGTGTATGGCTCGTGTATACCGATTTTAGTTGATGTGCCATGTATGAGTTGTCTGCCATATTGGTTCCTGCTTCCCCTCTGATCTGGTTCCCCTAATGCAGACTACATTTTCCATGATACTTCGGGCTTTGCAGATTGCGTGGAGTCTCACAAGACTACACTTGCTCTGCATCCTAAGTACAGCAAGCGATAGATGAGTGACACAGAACTTCTTTCCTCACACTGCAGAGTCTGTGTATCCTATGTAATGCAGTTTCAGCCTGTTTCTCCATCTACTGCTTGTGTTAGGTTTCTCCATGTCAGCCCTTACAAGCAGAAAGCATTGAGGAGCAGCATCTCATAGAAACAAACTGAACTCTGCACACAGATAGTATGGACAGTCGGTGTGAGCCAGGGAAGTTTTATAACTCTGCAGCTAATCATTGTATGGACTTACCTATTATATCACTGCACAATTGCTCCCTTAGACCAGGTTCCCACTGAATGGATACGCTGTGTAAAAACCAACAGCGTATCCAAACTGGAGCCCACAGTACATTCCGTCCGAAAACCACACCACATTGGTAAAAGCCGGTAATACTTACGTAAGCCATTGTTATGGCGACACATCCCTCCTGTGCAGTCCGGGCCGGCCTCCTTGGATGACGCTGCAGTGGCGGTCACATGGGATGTAACGTCATCCAGGCCAGTCTCCTGGGATGATGTAACATCCTATGTGACCTCCGCTACAGCCTGGGATTGGCTGCAGCAGTCACATGGGAAGCAACATCATCCCAGGAGGCCGGACTGCAGGAAGGAGGGCGTAATCGCTGCAAATACGCCACAAAAGTTGTAACACTTGGCTTTCTGTTGCGGGTTTTGCATCCCTATTGAATTCAATGGGGAAAACCTGCAACGGAAAATCAACTAAAATGCAGCCTAAATTGACATCCTGCGGAATTAAATCCTGCACCACAGGTAAATTTATTAACATTTACACTGCATGCTTTTTCCACAGGGTGTGCATGAGATTTTCTGAATCGCATCCACTTCGCTGCTACTGTAATTGCTACGAAATTTCCGCACATAATTCAGTTGCGGAAATTCCACAGGGTTTACGCTACGTGGGAACCCGGCCTCAGGCCCCATGCACATGGCCATAATTTCAACCCGTAATCGCGGATCAAAGTACGGACCCATTTATTTCTATTGCCCACGGACACCTTCTCGTATATATTTACGGGAAGGTGTCCGGGCCATAGAAAGACTCCGCAAAAAATAGGACATGTTCTATTTTATGGACCGTGCTCCCATACTTTATAATGGGAGCATGGCCCGCAAATGCAGGTGACTGTACGTGGCCAGCTGTAATCACAAACCAGGATTATGGCTACAGCCGTGTGCAGAGGTGGGGGGCCTTAAACAGGGCAGAAATGATCTCTCCAGCAGCATTATATGCCTTAGGCAGGGGGTGGACAGGACATAGAAGAACAAGGAGGGTGGGGAGAGGAGCGGGTCTCAGAGCTGCCAGGAGGGATTTGATAGGTGAAGAGGTAATCATGTAGTACACAGGAAGTCCACTACACAGGAGAAATGACCACTGTATGACAACCAGAATAGATCATATATAATCCGGTATATGGAGCATCACTGTAGTCAAATATCCACATGGTCGGTGCAAAGCTTCAAAACGAGTGACCTAACTAGACCCAGCACAGCCCTATCAGCATCCTGGCGATCATGTGACCAGTCACATGACCGCTAGAACCAACAGAGGCAGCTGCCTCTATTCTACACACTGCACTTATTGAGTGCTGGGTATGAGAGTACAGAAAGCCACTTCGGTCTTCTCCCCTGGGTCCCTGGCAGAGTCTGACTGCCAGGCACCCGACGTTCAGCTGCCAAATCACTCAGGTGGCAAGCTTGAACCCATACCATATATACAGCGGGCAGTCCTAAACTGGTTAAAGATGGACACCCTGTTGCACCACCTGCACCCTCAATATTTTTTCCTACACAGCTAATAGACAAGAGTGGTGCCGTTTCTGTGAGGGGGTGGGGTGTTTCTTTAATAAAACAAGCCTATGCGAGAAAGGCTTGTGGGGATGCCAGAATGATACTACTGTTCGGCAATGTTCCACCAACCAGTGGCTCAGAAGCCTCATGTGGCTCCCTGCATGTGACTCTCCAGCTGTTGGCATTTCTAGAACATATCGTGCACTAGCTGCAATAAGGACGTCATAGCATAACTAGAACTTGGTACTAGGGTTAAAAAAAACAAAAAACAGGTCAGTTATATATTTTTAATATATGTATTTTACCCTAGCATTAACTACCAGACTATGCTGCCCTATATGTAGAGGCAGCATAGTATGGGGACAGGTAGGCTCTCCTATTAGCCAAAATGGCACAAAAATAGGAATTAGACCTACCGGTAATTGTATTTCCAGGAATCCATCATGACAGTACTACAGGAGGTTGCCCTATTGACATCTGTAGGGACAGGAAGACAGAGAGGTTAAAAGGCCCCTCCCACCACCCACTTGCCAGTGTTTTTCAATTACTACACCAGGATGGATGCAACCCTATTTTATTTCTAGGGATAATAACGGACATGTTAATTTTCACAAATCAGAATTCAATAAAGGAGGGAATGTAAGGGTGCTGTCATGATGGATTCCTGGAAATACAATTACCGGTAGGTCTAATTCCTATTTTCCAGTACATCCCTCATGACAGCACTACAGGAGCAATACCAGATTATAATGCTCAGGGCGGGACTACGGATTGAAGGACTTTCCATCCAAAACTTAAATCTGTATCGGACAGAATGTTCATCGAGCCTATAATGTTTGCAAAACGTATGATGGCTTGACCAAGTGGCAGCTCTGCAGATTTGGTCCATAGAGGCTTCTCTTCTTTCTGCCCAGGATGCCGAAACTGCCCTCGTTGAATGGGCTCTGATGCCTTGTGGGGCACATAGTCTAGTCCTTGGGACTTGTAGGCTTCTTGTATGGTAGTTTTTACCCATCTCGCTAGAGAACCTTTTGAGGCTTTCTTTCCTCTATTCTTTCCCCCAAACAGGACAAATAGATTTTTATCTCGTCTCCAGGAGGAGGTTCTTCCCAGATACTGAAGAATTGTTCGCCTGACATCCAGGCAATGGAATTTTTCTTCTTGTTGTTTTTTGGGATCTGGATAAAAGGAAGGTAGAATTATTTCTTGTTCTCTATAGAAAACAGTAGATACCTTTGGAATAAAGGAGGGATCCAGCTTTAGGATGATCTTATCCTCTTGTACTTTTAGGTACGGTTCTATGACTGACAGAGATTGGATTTCTCCAATCCTTCTTGCTGAAGTAATAGCGACTAAGAATGCAGCTTTTAGAGTTAAAAAGTGCATACTAATTGTGTCGAGCGGCTCAAAGGGGGGTTCACAAAGAGTCGTTAACACCACATTCAAATCCCAGGTAGGAACTGATTTCTTTAGGGAAGGTTTCAGTTTAGAGACCGCTTGAGTGAATCTTCTGATCCACCGAGGTTCAGCCAGGGGAGTATTAAAAAAATGTCCTAAGGCTGAAATCTGTACTTTTAAGGTACTAGGACTAAGCCCTTTTTTGAATCCCGATTGTAAAAAATCTAGGATTTTCGCGATGTTCGGAGAAAAGGGGTCTGGTCCTGGGTCTCCATACCAGGATCAGAATTTCTTCCAAATTTTTTGATAGATTTTTGAGGTAACTTCTTTATGACTTGATAAGATAGTTGAAATTACCTCATCTGACAGACCGTGGTTCCTCAAGATCTGCCTTTCAGGATCCAGGCTGACAATTTCAGAGAGTTTCTATTCCCTGAAAGAATAAGGGACCCTGGGAGAGAAGATTCTCCCTGACTGGGAGCATGATAGGGTCTTCCAACGCTAGGTATTTTACGATTGGAAACCAACTTCTTTTTGGCCAATAGGGAAGAATAATGATGAGCTTTGTCAAATCTTCCTGGATTTTTCTTAATACCATTGGTATTAGAGGAAACGGAGGAAAGGCATAGGCCAAATCCATGCCCCAGGGTTGGGACTATGCATGTACTCCCAATGGGTTGTTTCTGAGATTTAGGGAGAAGAATGTCTCTACTTGGGAGTTTTTCCTCGTGGCAAACAGGTCTATTTGTGGATAACCCCACCTTCGGGTTAAGGACAGAAAGACTTCCCTGTTTAGGGACCATTCTCCAGGGACTCCCTTGTCTATGTTGTTTGTGCAGAGCCACCACAGGAGGGATGATTTCAGTCTCGGAAATTTGAATTCAGGGAGTTCTGTTTTCGATCCCACTGGGACAAGATCAGATTCTGTAAGGGTCTGGAGTGAAATTGGCTCCATGGAATAGATTGGATGCAAGACGTCATCATTCCCAACATCCGCATACATTCCCTTATGGAACAGGCGTCTTTCCCCCAAAATTTCCTTACTTCTGCCAGTAGGAGTATTTGTTTCTCTCTTGGGAGGAAGGAATGTTGAAGGGAGGAGTCTAGCAGTACTCCTAAGAAGACCTTCTGTTTTTGGGGAGGAAGACTCGATCTTCTGAAAGTTGATTATCCATCCCAATTCCTGTAGTAGGGAAAGAACCTGTAACCGATGACTGTCTAAGATAGACGGAGTATCTGCTGTCAACAAGAAGTCGTCTAGATATGGGATAATTACTATGCACTGACTTCTTACGAATGCCATGATCTCTGCCATAATTTTTGTAAAAATTCTGGGGGCGGAGGAAATGCCGAAAGGGAGGCAGACAAACTGGAAGTGGAGAATGGAAGGACCGTCCTGAATTGCGAATCTGAGGAATCTCTGGTACGCGGGGTGGATAGGAACGTGATAATACGCATCCTTTAAATCGATCGTACACATTGATGCCTCTTCCCTTATTAGAGGAATAGTCGATATGATAGACTCCATCTTGAATTTTCGATATTTCACCCATTTGTTTAGGACCTTCAGGTTGATTATTGTCCTGTAGGAACCGTTTGGTTTTTTGACTAAGAAGATTTTTGAATAGTGGCCTTTGCATATTTCGTTGTGGGGAACTGGAGAAATGGCTCTCAATTTGAGTAGTTTCTGGACGTCCCAGATAAGGATCTGATGAAGGTCTTTTGCTTGGTACTGGGTTATTAGAAATTTCTCTGGAGGAATGGAGGAAAATTCTATTTTGTACCCTTCTTCTATGATCTTTAGAACCCAGGGGTTCTGGGTTAATCTTGACCATTTGGGATAAAATTGTAGGAGTCTTCCTCCTATGCTCTTGGCGTCATTGCTTTGAGGGCTGGAATGAATTATTTGGGTTAAGGAGATATCCTCGACCCCTTTTTCCTTTGGGGTAACTCCAGCGACCGGACTTCCCTTTCCCGCTGTAGTTCTGTAAGGTAGGATCCCTCTGTTGGCGAAACCTCCCAAACTGAGGGGTTTTTTTTGGTTTCTCTTCAGGAAACCCCTTTCTCCTATCTGCTGCATTCTCCAGCATGTTATCGAGGAGAGGACCGAACATCAGAGACCCTGTAAACGGGATAGAACACAATTTGTTCTTGGACTTCGTATCTCCTGACCACATTTTGAGCCATAATGCTCTTCTAGCAGCATTTGAGAGAGCCTCATTCCTGGCAGCAAATCTAATAGATTTCGCTGAAGCGTCTACCAAGAATCCGGTTGCCATTTTTAGTAAGGGTAGAGATTCTAATAGATCTTGTCGTGATGTCTTCATCATCAAATGGGTCTCCAGCTGGTTTAACCATATAAACATTGCTCTTGCTACTGATGTGGCCACGATATTAGTCAAGATCAAAGCAGAGGAAGATTCCCACGTTCTTTTCAGTAGCCCGTCTGCCTTTCGGTCCATGGCATCCTTCAACTGCGAGGAATCTTCAAATGGGATTGCGTTTTTTTTTTTTTAGCAACCCTGGCTACTGGGACATCTACTTTTGGGATCTCATCCCAAGGTTTCGTGTCTTCTGGATCAAAGAGAAGTCCGTTTTTAAAATCTCTTGAAATGAAGAGCCTTTTTTCTGACTCTTCCCATTCAGTTGTCACCATTCTTTTGAGATTTTCATTTACCAGAAAAACCTTTGTTTTCTTTTCCGTTAGACCTCCAAACATCTCATCCTGGATGGTATGTGGTTGGTCTACTTCGGGAATATCCATGGTTTCCCGTATTGCTTGAATTAAGGTATCAGACATCTCGGAAGAGAAGAAACATTTTTTCTCTTGAGTGGAAGAAGTTGAAGGCAAGAGTTCATCTCCTTCTAACTCACCCTCCGATAGGTAATAACACTCCTGCTCCGAGTCAGACCCCTGAGAGGGAGGACAATATTTTTGATCCACTTCCATCTGTGGTCTTTTTGCCCAGGAGTGGGAGGGAGTTTCTTGAGGAGGGGCGAGGGAGGCTACTGACTGACCCACTTCTTCACGAATCATAGCCCTAAGTTCAGACATGAACGTTGGTTGTTCCTCCTTTAGTATTTTTGCAATACAATCCTGACACAATTGTTTCCTATGTGACTCTGGCAATTTTTTTGCACAAGTCGCACATTTTTTAACCTTTTTATCAGTTTGTCTCTGAGAGGAATCTTTATCCTAGAGAAAACAGAAGGTAGGTAAAGTATGGTGTGCATACAAAAGGAGTCATAACCCTTACCCCAAGGGCGAGACTCACGTGACCCTGGGACATATCTGGAGTTCCATCCGGACGAGGAAGTTCCATACCGCGACAGGTAACAGGCAATGCAATCCACAAAAATAATCCGGTAATAGGTTTTTCATGCACCTATGACAGCACCCCTGGAGAGACATCCCATTTGCTGGACAGGAAGCCTGACTGATATATATATATATATATATATAATAAAAGGCCACACCTCTCCCCACACCGTTTTTTCTTTAACCTTAGTGATTATAGTCATATATACACTATATAGGAGATATCAAGGAAGTTTATTGAAGGCGGGGGAGGAAACTAGGGGGGGGGGGGGATGCTGTCATAGGTTCATGAAAAACCGACTACCGGTAAGTATACAATCTTTTACGCTTCCACCTATGACAGCACCCCTGGAGATGTAAAATAGAACCCCAGTTTTAGGGTGGGACTAGAGCTTGTAGAACTGTCCTACCAAAGGCTAAGTCAGTGACTGAATGCAACTGTAATCCATAATGTTTAATAAAGGTGTGGGGTGAGCTCCATGTAGCCACCCTGCAAATCTGGTCTAGATGAGCCCAAGAAGTAGATACAGCTCTGGTGGAATGAGCTCCAAAGAACTATGGGGGATTAGTGTTCTGGCCCACATAGACTAAGGGTATGTTCACACGCCCTATTCACGGACGTAATTCAGGCATATTAAGCCTGGAATCACGGCCGGAAAACGGCTCCAAACCATTTTTTTTTTTTTTAAAAAGACGGCTGCCACAAAGAAGTGCATGTCACTTCTTGGGACGTAATTGGAGCAGTTTTTCATTCACTCCATAGAAAAACAGCTCCAATTACATCCGTAAAAGACACCGCAAAAACCCATGCACTTGTCAAAACGTCTGAAATTCAGGAGCTGTTTTTGCCTGAAAACAGCTCCGTAATTTCAGACATATTTGGCGTTTGCATGTGTGAACATACCCCAAGGCCGGATTTACACAAGCATATGCGTTTTGCGCACGCAAAAACGCTGCGTTTTGTGCGCAAAAGAAGTCCTCAAAAGCTCCGTGTGTCATCAGCATATGATGCGTGGCTGCATGACTTTCGCGCAGCTGCCATCATTATGACACTGTTTTTATGTTTGTAAACAGAAAAGCACGTGGTGCTTTTGTTTTCATTCATAGTTTTGACTACTGTAGCGCGCGGCACACGGAAGTGTCCGTGTGCCGTGCGCGGTTTTCACACACCCATTGACTTCAATGGGTGCGTGATGCGCAAAAAAACAGGCAAATATAGGACAAGTTGTGAGTTTTACGCAGCGGACATACGCTGCGTGAAAATCACTGACAGTCTTAACGGCCCCATTAACGAATATAGATCCGTGCGACGCGCGTGAAAATCACGCGCGTAGCATGGAAATATTATACATTTGTCTGAATGAGCCCTAAGTGTATGGCCTGTTTAATCCACTGTGCTATTGTCAGTCTGCTAGCTGCCAGACCTCTATTTGGACCCTGGAACTGAAGGAGATTTTCTGAAGACCTCCAGTCCTTTGTGACCTCCAGGTAGTGGACTAAGCATCTCCTTACGTCTAAACAACTAAATTCCTGTTCTTTTGGAGAGTCACAAAAGGAGGGAAGAATAATCTCCTGGACCTGATTAAAAGGGAAAATTACCTTTGGCAAAAAAACCTGCTAAGGTCTTCATAATTACTCTATCGTCCAATACTAAAGTGTAAGGGGGGGGGGGGGCCAGAATTTCACTTACTCTGGTAACCGCTAGTAAAAACTTCATCTTTAGAGTGAGAAACTTAATGGGCAGGGAGACCAAAGGATGAACCCATAAAAGACATGAGGACTAAGTTTAAAGAGGCTCAGTCAACCCAAGTGGCCTATATTGTACATGATGTGGTCGGCGCTGTAATGTAGATTACAGTGGTGGTCTTTATTTAGAAAAACGATCATTTGACAGATTAGCATAAAGCTAATATAGGTCATGAGTTTAACGAACAACTGGGCGTGTTACAATTTGGCCAAGTGGGCGTTGTAAAGAGAAGTGTATGACGCTGACCAATCAGCATCATACACTTCTCCCCATTCATTTAAACTGCAGATAGCGATATAGCTATATCACTATGTGCAGGCACATAAGCATACTATAACGTTACTGCAGTGTCCTGACAATGAATATACATTACCTCCAGCTAGGACGTGAGGTCTATTCAGAATCCTGACACTTCCGTAGCGTCTGATATTTACAGCAAGGCAAGAGTAATCTCGTTTGAAATGACAGGTTACATTGTAATCTCACGAGATTACGCTTGCCTTGGTGTAAATATCAGAGACGCTACATAAGTGTCAGGATTCTGAAGAGATATCATGTCCTGGCTGGAGGTAATGTATATTCATTGTCAGGACACTACAGTAACATTAGTGCGTTTGTGGCTGCACATAGCGATATAGCTATATCACTATGTGCTGTGTAAATGAATGGGGAGAAGTGTATGACGCCAATTGGTCAGCGTCATACACTCCTCTGTACAACGCCCACTTGGCCAAAAAAGTAAAACACGCCCAGATGTTCATTAAGAAACTCATTAGCATAAAGCTAAAATAGGTCATAACTCCATCAAAAATGATCATTTTTCTAAATAACACTGCTGTAATCTGATCACATTATATACAATATAGGCCACTTATAAGGTGGCTAGGGAAAAGATCTCTATAGCCATCAGCCCTGATCTTGTATCTCCCTGATGGTTTATGTATGCTACTGTAGTCGTGTTGTCTGAAAGAACCTTTACCATTCTTCCCGAAAGTATAGGAATTGTGTTTTTTTTCTTGCCTGAAGTACTGCCTACAGCTCCCTGTAGGTTGGAATATCTTATGGAGGTTTGAGGATCCCACTGACCCTGAAGGCAGAAGGATTCACCATGGGCTCCCCACCCCCAAAGACTGGCATTTGTTGTAATGTTCAGGGTTGGGGACATTTCCCATGAAACACCCTTCCCGAGATTCTCTACCTTCATCTGCCACCTGAGCGAAAGTCTCCTGGTTTTTATGAGATCTAGAACCCATTTGTTTGAGGAGATACTTTCCCATTCTTGATAGAAAAGGGATAAGCTACCTCCTACCCCACGCTCCCTCTGGCATCATTGCTGGTAATTTTCATTCTTGGGATCGCTCTGAGGCCTAAACAAGAAACCCCTGTTCTTTAGGGAATTTAGAGGATCTAAAATCCTGTCCCTTGGAAATAGATTTTCTATTAAATTTCCTGGGACAAAAGGAGTCTTGTTTGCCCTGGGTAGGAAACCCCTTCCTCCTATCGGATGCTTTCTCCAGATCATCATCCAGTGGGGGACCAAACCAAAAAAATCTCCTGAACAAGGGCTAGAACAAAGTTTCCCTTTACAGCCTGCATCTCACTTCCATGTTTTCAGCCATATTGCTCTTCTGGCCGAGTTGGATAATGCTGCGGATCTGGCTGCCAGACAGACAGAGTCCACTGAGGCATCAGCCAAAAAAAATAAAAAAAATAATCTGTGGCCTTAGACAAAACCAGGAGGGAAGCCAGTATCTGATCCCTAGGAGTCTTGTCCCTGAGATGAAGCTCTAACTGAGCTATCCAGATTTTGAGAGACGTGGCTACACATGTAGCTGCAATACCTGGCTTAAAAGCCCCCGCAGAGGCTTCCCAGGTTCTTTTTAGGTAATTGCCTTCCTATGCATAGGATCGGAGAGAGACCCAAGATCCTGAAACGGTAAGCCATTTTTCCTGGATATCTTTGCTACCGGGGCATCCAGTCTGAGGAGGGTTTAAGTAATGACTGGGATCGTTTTCTCTACAAAATCTTGGGAATGCCTAATTTCCTGTCAGGGTTCTTCCATTGCCTCTTAATGAGGCTGGTTATATTCCCGTGAACAGGAAAAGTCCTGTTTCCTAAGACCCAGGCCCTCAAACATAATGCCCTACACAGACCGGGGTTCCTTGGGGTAATCGATATTCATAGTGGCCCGGACTGCTTTAAGAAGTTGGTCCACGTCATCTGCTAGGAAAAAGTTCTTCCCTCCCCCATCAGAGGAAAACTGAGGAGCCTAGCTCCCCTTCCTCAAACCTTTCCTCTTCGCTAGAGGAATTAGGAATACCTAGGTCTTGACACACGAGGTGCTAGGACGATCATGATGCTTTCCGATGGATCCAAGTTCGCTCTTAACCTCTGTACGCACTATATCTCTTATGCTATAGGCAAGGCTAGGGGATTCTTCTGCCAGGATCTTATCTAAACAAAGCTGGCATAACCGTTTTTGATAAGAGGCTGCTAGATTCCTACTACACACAGCACATTCTATGTTGCGAGCTTTGCCCAATTTTTTCCTGGGACCCTCTGACCTAGGAAACATGCAATATACAAGAAAAAAAATTAATAATGTGAAAAAAAGGTCTGTCCTACCACACTTCCTAGAAGATCCCATGCGGTTTAAAGTATCGGACTGGAGGATCTTCCTGGCTCTGATCGCTCAGGTCGTTCCACGCGTCCTGCTGCTTCCATGCTGGTTGCTTTGCTGGAGAAGGAGCCGTTCTGGTTCAGTCCTAGAAATAGGCCTAGAATTGGCTGTACTTTACCTTTCCAAGTGTGCCGAATACAATTCTTTCTATTTCTGTAACTGGGTGCCTATTCTGAGCACCTGAGGAAAAACCTAGTGCTATCTGAACACTACCACAAAGCGTCACAGCAATGTTACACGCCCTCTTGTCTAAACACTCCCCATTGACAGTTCAGAGGGGTTCTTTAAATATCGGGCTCAAAACAGAACAGCAACGATATCTAAATAACGGAGGAGGGTAGGAGAAAAATGTAAAGTGCCCCAGGGTTTGTGCAGCCCTGCCTATTACATGCTGCACATGTATGGGCAGGTGAAAGGTTCTCTATAAGGTAAAAACTGCTGCAAATATGTATTTTAGCATGATTTTAGGTATTTAAGGGGCTTTTCTTTAGACTTAAACACTACAGTAATGTCCCAAAACGCAGTACAAGGCCAGATCTTTCACAGGAGCTTGAACAAATTAGAATATTTGTTCAGTGTGGGCGGGGGGTTTATCAAAGCAATTACCAGCACATGAATCACACTCACTTTATCATTGAACATGTCTAAATCCCAAGGCAAGAAGACCAGCAAATCAAAGGATACCCTTAAAAGTTGTATTGAAAGAAATAGGTTGACAAACAAGTCTGCTCTAGTCTGAAGACTGCAGACATTACTACACATCTAAAGTGAAAAAAGACAAACGAGCTCAGACTAGACAGCCGTTCTAACCACTTTATTCATGGCAATAAAAAAAAATACATATATTTTTTTTCATAGAAATCGAAAGTGACAGTAATCGTAGAGTACAACATAGCACATACTATTTAGCAAAAAATTACAGGATATTACCCCTTGGAGTCATTTATGGCACAGGTTATACACTTTTTACATTTAGATTGGTTTTCCTTTTGCATTGAAATATTTACAGTCCACTCACTTTTGGGCAGAGGCAAAAATATTGCGTTAAGGCACTGAAGGAATGTTAGTCTGTTTCCATTATTTCTGTTTTTTCCCCAATAAATTATCTTTAACAAGACTGGTAACGTTTTAAAATAAGAGGATCAATTACTTTACATTTGCTTGCAGGCACGTCTGTAGCTAAAGTGTGCAGTATACTTGGAAGATATGAGCAAGAGTAAAGTGACAGCTACAGGTTTCCCTTAAACACAACAGCTAATGATTCAGAATACATTTAACTAATTCACACAGGGAATAAACGCTTTGCCTTATCAAGCTACAGGGTGGCATATGCAAATAAGCTGCAAATCATGCAAATGAAGCAAACGCCAGTGTGTATCTTAATATGGCAACCAGGGAAGTGACATCACGGCATAATTTTTACAGTGGAGTGAGTAGGTCACATGACTTCATATCCACTGCGAATTCCCTTCATTAGACAGCAGGCAAAGACAATTCCCAAGACCTGAAAGAAGAAGAAGAGTCGAAAGGGTTGACGCAATACTAATAAAAAACAGAGCACTGGCGGACACATTAATGTGACACATTTTTGCCATAACATTGGAACGCTTTAAAAAAAAAAAAAAAAAAAAAAAAAAGCCAATTTTATACATCCGTTCCTTCTACAGGACAGATCATGGGGTAAGGGACAGTCTCTTTGCTGGGAGCCCCACCAATCTCCTAGGGCAGCTGTAAAAATTCAGCTTGTCCATGCCATCCATAGTGCAGGGATACACCATGTGCACAATGTGCACAATGTTAGTATGGAGAGCTGCAGCAGACATGGCTCTCGGATTGTGCCAATGAGAGTGAGGAGTATACAAACCCTTAAAACGAAAATAAGTACTCACCTCAAAGAAGGCAATACCCAAGGCAACTCCAGCTACAATGCCTATGTTTTTTCTAAGCAAGGTTTCTATTTTGGGCACACAACCCTGTGTAAGGAAAAGTAAGGCATAAGTACATAGATTGAGTAAAGAAGCAGTTTACGACATATATGAGAAAAATTGTATCCTTATTTGAATGTATGTCCTACATATGTTTATATTAGGTGTCAAAGTTTAAGGATTGAGAAGGGTTTTTCTGCAGTTTTGTTTGTCCATATAAAATCTAAAGCCTTAGGCTATGTTAACACACAGAGTTTTCAGCAAATTTTCGGGGCGTACACTTCTCGAAAAAAAAAACCCGGAAGCTGAACTCCGCCAAACATCTGCCCATGGATTTCGATGGGAAAAACGGCGTTTCGTTCAGACTGGGAGGTTTTAAGTGGCCGTTTGAAAAAACCGGCACGTAAAAAGGGCATGTCACTTCTTGAGCAGCTTTTCATTGTGTTAATAGAAAAACAGCTACAAAAAACATTTGATGCTTTAAAAAAAAAACGGCTGAAAACCAGAGGTGGTTTTCCCTTGAACACAACTCCGTATTTTACAGCCGTTTTTACTTTAAGGCAATGTTCACACGCTAAAGCTAAATTAACTTTACCATTATTGTAAATAGGTGGAGAATATTTCAGATTGTTTAACATATTGTGTCTGTATTAGGCGATCATAAAATATTAGACGCTCAAACAGGAAGGTATTATATTCTGTCCCACTTTAACAAAAAAAAATCCATTAACAACCAGTCTACTTGCTGCTTTAGGCCTTATTCACATGAACGTGTTATACGTCCGTGCTACGCGTGTCGCACGGACCTATGTGAATGAATGGGGCCGTTCAGACTGTTAGTGAATTTCACGCAGCGTATGGCCGCTGCATGAAACTCATGACGTTCTATATTTGCCATTGTTTCGCGCTGCACGCACCCATTGAAGTCAATGGGTGCATGCAAATCGCTCGGCAAACGGAAGCACTTACGGCTGCCGTGCGTGATTCGCGCAACATTGAAATAAATAAAATGAAAACAAAAAGTTTGCAAACATAAAAACAGAGTGTCATAATGATGCCAGCTGCGCGAAAATCACACAGCCACGCATCATATGCTGACACAAGGACCTTTTGCGCACGCAAAACGCAGCGGTTTTTGTGCGCGCAAAACAGACACGTCCGTGTGAATAAGGCCTTCGTTTTACAAGAAGTCTCTTGAAAGAGAGCAGAAATCTGACAGGTTGCTATGGGCAGCTTCTCCACTTAGGTTTTGGATCCATCTTTTTCCAGATTTTGGACCTGTAACTTCAGGAGGCAAAGTCATAATTCTGCTGATTTTTTTCCCCCTCTAGTACTGCAGGAAGATAAATATTGCTTCCGAGACGTGCCACAATCAATCTTACACTAAAACATACTCTGATCAATCCATACTTACCACAGTGTAAATTCCGGAAAGGTTCTTGCCACAGTCTACAGCAAACTCCTTGCAGCAAGAATCAGGTACTTGCTGTTTGTTTTTAAAAGGGTCATAGTTCTGCCAGTCGGTAAAGTTATTGATACCGCAGCACTGGAACTAGAAGGGGGGGGGGGGGATAAAATAAAAAAAATTAGCACACATACCTTTTGGTGAATAGGCAATCACATTTGTCCTACGTTTATAGTGTATGTCGAGAGAGATCCCGATGGAGCCCTATGGACACGATCATCATGTACATCAGCCTGACAGAGCAAAATAATGTTTTGGTCTCGGTTGGGCTGGTATACATTTTTTTTCCAAAGGACGGAATAGTGTAGTAGACTACATTATTCCATCCTGTGGGATCCCACAAGGTCGGAATCCTGAGCAAGAGGTCACTGTATCGGGCTGGCTGCTTTGCAGTAATGGAAGTGAATGTGGCAGTGTTGCAATGACAGTTGCAAGAAATCCAGCAGGTTTGAATAAACTTACCTCTTTCTGAAGGTCATCAATTCCTTTCTTTGCGTCTGCAGTTGTGTTGTACTTGCTCAAACCATCCTTGATGGTGTCTGTAAACGCATCCTTTAACTAAAATGTAACAACAAAAACGGTCAAAAAATATTTTACTTAGTCCCTTAGAAGACAACCTACCAACTAGATTGCGTTACTTGCGCTCTTCTGTAAAGACTTCTATGTGTAAGTAGACTGCAGAGGTATTAGGCTCCTGGGCCCTGAAACAATCTGTACCAACTCTCCCTGACCCCCTTCCAAATCCATGCCAATCATAAAACAGCAGTTCACATGGGACAGAGGGTCTTTGGGACTCCTAAGGCACAAGGAACTTTGCAACAACTATCTCCAGCTGTCGTTCTATGCCAACCTGCCACGATTAAACATAAACTAGAACTACAATGTCTTGTAATGAAAGGTGGACAATTTACTGTAGACCTTAGGAGCCCCTGACTACTCCAGTAGCTTATTTGCTTTATGGATAGTCCGGTAATAAGAACTTATAGACATCAATAGAAGACAGCCCAAAAAATTAGTTGACAGCAGAAAAATTCTAGGCCATCTAGCTACTAGGATTTGTCCGTCATGTACCACCTCGAATAGAACACCATGGCTTTCCAATAGGTCATGCCCTATTGGGTAAGGGTCACACTCTGGGAGAACTGTGGAATTTTGGAAGGGGGAGTAGCATGTTTGGCCCTGACGAGATACTTTAAAAAACAAACACAAAAACCACAGAACAGGCTTACCTGATCCCTGTAAACATATCCAGCAATTGCAGCTGCTATTTCAACCAGGAATATCAAAACCAGGAAAACTGCAAACTGGTCACAGGAAAATGGACATAGAAAACAAAAAGATGGTATTAAAACCAATACAGGTTTATTATTAACAGTTTTTCCATACTATTATCAGTTAAACAGGAAAAGTGGCCTCACAGTGGTGACCATGCAGTAGTTTTCTTTTACGGCTCCGCAGCAACCAAAGAAGGAGATGAAGAAAATGATGACCCCAACTACGATAATGACAATAGGGGCGCCAAACGAGGAGGCATCTTTAAATACTTGTGGGTTGTGCATTTGGACCAATACATAGATTCCTAGTCCTATGAGAGCACAACCACAAATCTGTAGAGAAAAAAAAAAAAAATGAATGCAGGAGAAGTACACATTAACGGTGCATAGTTCAGTTACTAATCACGACACCATGCATCATTGCAAACACAAAAACTATTTGCTCCATTAGATGGAGTCACAACTTTTTTTTTTTTTATAAACAGACTTAGTCCTTTCAAAGTCTTAGGTAGTAGTTGTTATTCACTCGGACTGGAGTATGGTTCAGTTTTGTTTGCCTGTGTAATGCTAGGAAAAACGATTGAGCAGTGCAGAGACACTTAAACCTCTTAAAAGAGACACAAATCCCCAAGTCTAAAGGCAGTCAATTGTAGAGAGGTTATCCCCAAAAAGGTAATATATCTCTATATTTAATTAAAGCAGAAGAAATTGCCAAAAAAAAAAAAAAAAAAAAGGGGCGGCAACCCATGACTTCTATGGGAGAGTTTTCTAGGCATGCTCTGTGACCTGTGCAGGAAGAGATAGGAGGGTAGTTGTGTCCATCTAGTGTCAATGGTGGACCCTGTTATCTATAGAGGAATTACCGGTCATCTTAATCCTGCCTGTGATAACGATGACTGCTGAGAAGTGATCTCTACAGAACAGGAAGGGTCAGATTATTGTAAGGCTTAACCCCCTTAGTGACCACCAATACGCCTTTTTACGTTGGTCACTAATGGGCCTTAGACTAGGCTCACGTGAAAAGGTGTAAGCCTAGCCCAGGTCCTGCACGGGTCTCCCGTGCAGGCTGGAGCCGGGGCTCAGCAGTCTGATGACAGCTGAGCTCCCGCTCCAATGCCCGCGATCGAAGTTTACTTCGATCGCGGCCGTTTAACCCGTTAAATGCCGCAGTCAATAGCGACCGCGGCATTTAACTTGGTTTACAGAGGGAGTGAGCTCCCTCTGTCACCCATCGGCAGCCCGCAAATGCAATCGCAGGTCTCCAATGGGGTGTCATGGCAGCCGGGGGCTTGATAAAAGCCCCCAGGTCTGCCCTGGACATATGCCTGTTAGGACGTGCCTCCGGCGCGTCCTAACAGATTGCCTGTCAGATTTATACTGACAGGCAATAATGCTTTGGTATACGAAGTATACCAGAGCATTATAGCCGCGATCTGACGATCGCACAGTAAAGTCCCCTAGTGGGACTAGTGAAATAAATAAATGTGAAATAAAAGATTAATAATAAGTTACAGTAAAAAAAAAAATAGCCATTTTTTTCCATAAAAAGTGGATTTAGCAAAAGTGTAAAAAATAAATAAAAGTACACATATATGGTATCGCCGCAACCGTAATGACTCCATTAATAAAAGTTAATATGTCATTTAAACCGCAAGGTGAACACCGTAAAAAAAACCGCAAAAAACAATGGCGAAATTGCAATTTTTTTCCATTGCCCCCAAAAAAGTAATAAAAAAAAATCAATAAGTCCCATGTACCCCAAAACAGTACCAATCAAAACTACGTCTCGTCCCGCAGAAAACAAGCCCAAAAAAATCACTACATTGATGGGAAAAAAAAAAAAAAAAAAAAAGTTACGGCTCTTGGAAAGCAACGATGCAAAAACAAAATAATTTTAGTTCAAGTGTTTTTATTGTGCAAAAGTCGTAAAACAAAAAACCTCTACATATGTGGTATCGCCGTAATCGTACCGACCCATTGAATAAGGGCAACATGTTATTTACGTTGCATAGTGAACGGCGTCAATTTAAAAACGCATAGAACAATGGCGGAATTTCAGTTTTGTTTTTTTTTATAATCCCCCCAAAAAAAAGTTAATAAAAAAAAAAATATGTACCCGAAAATGTGCTATTAAAAAGTACAACTAATCCCGCAAAAAACAAGTCCTCATACAGCTATGTAGACGAAAAAATAAAAAAGTTATAACTCTTTGAATGAGACTATAGAAAAACAAATAAAATGGCTTGGTCATTAGGGCCTAAAATGGGCTGGTCACTAAGGGGTTAAAGAAGCTCTGTCACCAGATTATAAATGCACTTACATAATGTGATAGGAGCTGTAATGAAGATCACAGCAGTGGTTTTTATTTAGAAAAACGATGAGTAATGACCTATTTGAGGGTTATGCTAATGACTTTAAGACAGCCTTGGCGTATTTTTACTTTTTGAACAAGTGGGCGTTGTAAACATAAGTGTATGATGCTGACCAATCGGCGTCATACACTTCTCTCCATTCATGTACTCGCACATGGAGTGATCTCACGCATTAACGTTACTGAAGTGTCTTGAGTGAATAGACATAGCTTCCAGCCAGGATGCGATGTTTATTCACAATCTCGACACGTCGGTAACGTTTGTGTGGGACTTAATGACCGCAAGCGTGATCTCGCTGTAAATGACACAGCACATAGATCACGCTGTGCTAAGTCTCACACAAGCTTTACCGAAGTGTCTGGATTGTGAATAGACCTCGCTGGCTGGAAGAGATGTCTATTCACTCTCAAGACACTTCAGTAATGTTAATGTGTGGGTAAGTAACCGCAAGTGTGATCTCGTGAGATCACTGTGTGTGAGTACATGAATGGAGAGAAGTGTGACGCTGATTGGTCAGCGTCACACTACTTTACAACACCCACTTGGTCAAAAAGTAAAAATACACCCAGCTGTCTATGAAAGTCATTAGCATGAATCTCAAATAGGTCATAACGGTCAAAATTGATAGTTTATCTAAATAAAAACCACTGCTGTGATCTACATTATGGTGCCGATTAAATTATGTAAGAGATAGGGCACTTATAATGTGGTGAGAGCCTCTTTAATGAGGGTTTTACACTGGGCAATTATCGGGCAAACGATCGTTCATAGAACGAGAGTTGCCTATAACTGCCCTGTGTAAAGAGGGCAGCGATCAGCAGATGAACGAGCAAACACTCAATCTGATGGTTGTATCGCTTTAAAAAAAGTCAAATATTATTCGTTGTCGGCAGCACGTGTGTGTAAAAAGGGTGACAGGCTGCCGACAGGATAATAATGTATGGGGATGAGTGATCAAAGCAACGAGTGCTCGTCCACATACATATCTCCGTGTGACAGGAGCAAATTACAGCCGATCAACGAGACCGCTCGTTGATCGGCGCTCGCTGCACCGGCCAAAATCAGCCAGTGTAATAGTGGCCAAAGGGAAAACTGCAAGATTTTAGGATTTTTTTAATATAAAAATAGTGACATGTAAAAATACCTAAAAATATGTTTAAATATAAAACAAAAACAACAACTATCAACCAAGTAATAAATGGGCTTGTTGAGTTTGGCAGAGCGGGATCAAATCTTCACCACCAAGTCCAAAGCAGTGGACGCCCCCTTAAGACATCCATATGTTAAGACATATGGAGGCTGGTTGTTCAGATGATTTTCTGACCATTGGAAAAAAAACAAAAAAACACACACAACTTGAAAAGGTGGACACGCACGCAGAAACGGTTTCCAACAGATCCATGAGAACAGACAATTCACGGAAGTGATGCATTTTCTTATGATCTACTCAACCAAAAGAGAATAGGGCTGCCGATTGCTGTTTTTGCAAGAAAAAGTAGGGAAATACAAGAAAGCTAGAATGCCAGACAGATACTTGCCTTTAACTGTGGAAGAATTCTACAATGTGCCTCTTCTTGTATAACAGAGCAATAGAAGGATGTGAACGGTGAAGAAAATGTGAAAGATGGAGAATAGATTTACTGCCTGAAAAGACTAAAAAGGCACCCATAGACCTTAGAGGATAAGCAGCCGAACCAGACTATTTTGGAAGGACGAGACCACCAGAGAAAGAGAGAATCTCCCGACAGTAGATGCCAAGGGGGAGAAATTTAAAAAAAAAAAAAAAAAAAAAGGGGGGAAAGGATCAGGCATGTTGTCTGGCAATAGCTTAAAGAGGCTCTGTCACCACATTATAAGTGCCCTATCTCCTACATAAGGAGATCGGCACTATAATGCAGATGACACCAGTGTTTTTAACGTTATATTTAGACAACTGGGCGTGTTTACTTTTTTACCAAGTGGGCGTTGTAAAGAGAAGTGTATGAGGCTGACCAATCAGCGTCATACACTTCTCTCCATTCATGTATTCAGCGCATAGTGATCTTGCTAGATCATGATGTGCGGTCACTTACTCACACATTAACTTTACTGTAGTGCCTTGAGAGTTAATAGACATCGCTTCCAGCCAAGATGTCTATTCACAATCCCAACACTTCAGCAACGTTTGTATGGGACTTACAGCACAGCAAGCAAGATCACGCTGATTTACAGCGAGATTACGCTTGAAGTGCTGCAAGTCCCACACCAACGTTAGCGAAGTGTCAGGATTGTGAATATAGACATCCCGTCCTGGCTGGGGGCAAGGTCTATTCACGGTCAAGACACTTCAGTAACGTTAATGTGCGAGTATGTGACAGCACATAGTGAACAAAGCAGGATCACCATGTGCTGAGTACATGAATGGAGAGCAGTGTATGACGCTGATTGGTCAGAGTCATACACTTCTCTCCACAACGCCCACTTGGTCAAAAGTAAAAACACACCCAGTTGGGCATTAAAGGTGGTCATTAGCATAAATCTAAAATAGGTCATAACTTGGTGAAAAGATTGTTTTTTCTAAATAAAAAAAACAAAACACTGCGGTTACCTACATTACAGCGCAGATCACATTATGTAGAAGATAGGCCACTTATAATGTGGTGACAGAGCCTCTAATCCCCTCTCCCAATTCAAATACACATGCATGCCTGGCCGAGTTGGGAGGAATAGCTTTAGGAGGAACAAACCATCTCAAGTGTATGGGCATCTTAGAGGCACCATGACACATGTCTACAAGTGTAGAAGTGTAACACCCAAAGATCTGCAATCAGGACTATTTACCTAGTGCCTTATCTATAATAAAGGTTAATGTTACTAGATGATAGGCACACGCCTTTACCAATCACCCACCAAGGGCACACAGGACTTGCTCATAGTCTCAGGCCAAATATTATGATAGGAGTCAAGCACTAATGTCCTCTGCTCATAGAAGGATTCTCTCTCATATTGGTGAAAGTTCCCAGCTATCACGTACGTAAAAATATTTGGATGTTCTCAGCGGGGATAATGGGGCAGACTTTTTCCTAGACTTCCTGATTGTTTGTCTTTGCCCATTCTCCAATCTGAAATAGAAGCTAAGTTTTAATTCCCTTAAAACGTCAAAGGCAGGCTTCGTTCACATCTGCACTAGGGCTCCGTTCTGTCTGAGCTTTCCGTCAGAACGGAGCCCTAACAGACAAACGGAAACCACAAGTTTCGGATTCCATCACCAAATCAATGGTGATAGAATTGGAAACCTGTGGTTTCAGTTTGTGTCCGTCAGGGCTCCATTCTAACAGAAAGCTCAGAAAGAACGGAGCCCTAGTGCAGATGTAAACGAAGCCTAAGAGGACGTTTATTTATTTTTATTTCAACCCAAGAGTCTAAGTTTGGTATAAACCAGTCATAGAAGAAATTCAAAAATGACAAGTTGCAGGACATTATAGTGGACGCCTTCAGGCTAGATTCACATGTATTTTCAGAAAAAACACGGCAAAATCCACAGCGGACACGGATTTCTGCTACCGTTAACCCGTATTGTAATTCAATGGAGCTGATCCGAAACGTTAAAATCCACAGAGCGTTCAATGTGCACAGATATTTCCCGCTGCATGTGACTGGGGTATAAAATACACCATTCACATGAATTGCCAGTGAGAATGAGAGTGGATACTGTCAGAATTTATGCCAGAATCCTTGCCTAAATCCTGATAGAATATACTGAACATGGAGACATTATGTCGTCATTATGGAGGCAGTTGACAGACATCCGTTCAACATACAAGCTGCAGGCAACAATAAAAAAAATAAGATTCATTTTACAGATAGTCACTACTGTGCGGGTGGAGTAATGGAAGATGATCTAATATATCTGGTCCTTCAACACTAATAATTTATATTCCAAGAAGTTCTCGCTGACAAAGCCAGCAGTGCACTAAAATAAACCACATAACTAGGAGCTCATCCGCGGCAAGGAACAGCCGTGAGATCATATGCTTTTATAACTACAGTCAAAGGCCCTAAAATGAGACTTTCAAAACTTTAAGTCAGGTTCAGAATGTTCCAAATGCTTGCAACTCCATAGAGCATACAATATGGCTGGAGGACAATTTTTTTTTTCTTGTGTTTTTCCACTATAGAAATACCGGGTTCCCACGGGACAGATACGCGGTGTAAACATCATGCAGCGTGTCCGCCCTGGAACCAACAGGACATTCCATCCGAGAATTCCACAGTGGAAGAAAGCCGATCATACTTACCCCCCCTCTCTCCTCGGACGTTTGCTCCGGCCCCCCTGGATGACGTTGCAGACCATGTGACGCTTCAGCCTGTGATTGGCTGCAGTGGTCACATGGCATGCAATGTCATCCCAGGAGGCCGGGCTGCAGGAAGAAGGGCGTCATCTGAGTGATTTTTTTTTTCCTTTTACGGCATTGTGATTTTTGCGGCGTAAACGCTGCAATTAAGTCACAACGCTCGGCTTTGCTGCGGGTTTTGCATTCCTATTGAAATCAATGAGGAAAACCCACAATGGAAAAACAAAAATGCAGCATGAATGGACATAATGCGGAATTAAATTTTGCACTGCAGGTCAAAGTTAACGTTTACGCTGCTTTTTCCCCCCGCAGTGTGGACATAATTTTCAAAATCTCATCCACTTTGCTGCTACTGTAAACGCTGCGGAATATAACCTATAATAAATACCGCTAAAATCAGGTGTATAGACTCACAGGACAAACAGAATAAATAAACGGTATGTGGAGGAGACCTCCAGTGTATGATAAAGTATCTAAAAATAAATACATACAGGACACCCCTTTCTATTTAGCAGGTTTAGACATATTGGCTAACCGGTACATGAAGTCAAACATACAGCCATGCAATCTCTTTAGATGAACACAAACCGTAGAATGAACATGAAAAGTGCCATACCATGAAAGTTGCGGAGCTCCAACAAGTGATCTTAGCGCTGCCCCTGCCAACTTCTATATGTTTTAACTTCACAATAAACCTGAGAAAAACAAATCACCCGCAAAGCAACACGCCACACAATCTCGGATGGAGACCATAATGCTAAAGCGTGAACAAATAGTCTCAGTTGCAAAACTGCCGAGAGAGTTTGACCAAGAATGAAATCTCAATACTAGAACGTATTGTCAGGCGCTCCAAAGATTGAGTTCTATGGGTAAGGAGCGACACGCAAGCCCAAATATCAGTGTAATACCAAGCGACCAATGGTGTACAGAACCCCGCTGTTTGCGCAAAAACAAAACAAAAAAAACAACCAAAAAACCACATTCTTTGGAGTAGGGAGTCACGCCTGCAGTCTGGTTTTGTCAGCTGACAGCAGAAGAAAAGGTCACGAATACAGAAAAACTAACATTGCAGGAAATACCAAATGTAAAGATTAGTGAACGAGGAAAAACAAATCGAAGACTGTTTTATGAATTTGGCTGGTACCCTTACTTCCAATAGAGGGAAATCTAAAGGCTACCACATACATTTTAGAGAATACCAGAGTCTAACTTTGTGGCAACAGCTGGGTGAAGGCAGTATCAGATTTCGGCATGACAATACCTTCATGCACAAATGGGTACATAAAGCCAGTTATAAACTTTAGATAGCTGTCGCCCAAAACTATTCCTCCCAGTTCATACAAATGCACTCTTGACGAAGCGCACATGCATTCAGTAGGGAAGAAGCTGCTGCCAGACACCTATAAAGAAAGCATACAGCGTTGGACCTAAAAAAACATGATGAAATTACATTGCAAGTCAGTAAAATTACACTGATCTTAGGGCATGTTCACACACTGTATTCAGACGTATTTAGGGGTTGTAAACGCCTCAAAATACACATGAAAAACCCAGTAGCTGAATGCCTACAAGCATCTGCCTATTGAAATCAATAGGAAAGACAGCGTTCTGTCCAGACGGGGCATTCACGGATTTAAAAAAAAAAAAAAAAAAAGAAAGTCAGGTTGTAGGTTTGCAGCTCAAACTACAAATGTATCGCATGATTGGCCAAGCATTTGTCACTTAAGGCAAGCCCACTCTGTGGGTGTCCGTCCACCCCATCCAAATCTGCCATTTTAGTTTGACACGTTTATAGGTCGAATCGCTCATATGAGCAATCCAACTAACAATTGACCACAAGCATCCTGGCTTAATTTACGTGTATGGCCAGATTAAAAATAAAAAGCCTGCATAGACGATTAAAGCTTAAAGAGGCTCTGTCACCAGATTTTGCAACCCCTATCTGCTATTGCAGCAGATAGGCGCTGCAATGTAGATTCCAGTAACGTTTTTATTTTAAAAAACGAGCATTTTTGGCCAAGTTATGACCATTTTTGTATTTATGCAAATGAGGCTTGCAAAAGTACAACTGGGCGTGTTGAAAAGTAAAAGTACAACTGGGCGTGTATTATGTGCGTACATCGGGGCGTGTTTACTACTTTTACTAGCTGGGCGTTCTGACGAGAACGCCCAGCTTCTGGCAGTGCAGACACAGCGTGTTCGAGAGATCACGCTGTGTCGTCACTCACTTCCTGCCCCAGGTCCTGCATCGTGTCGGACGAGCGAAGACACCGGCACCAGAGGCTACAGATGATTCTGCAGCAGCATCGGCGTTTGCAGGTAAGTAGATGTAGCTACTTACCTGCAAACGCTGATGCTGCTGCAGAATCAACTGTAGCCTCTGGTGCCGACACGATGCAGGACCTGTGAGTGACGTCTGCACTGCCAGAAGCTGGGCGTTCTGAAGAGAAGTGGATGATACTTCTCATCAGAACGCCCAGCTAGTAAAAGTAGTAAACACGCCCCGATGTACGCACATAATACACGCCCAGTTGGACTTTTACTGTAAACACACCCACTTGGACTTTTGCAAGCCTCATTTGCATAAATACAAAAATGGTCATAACTTGGCCAAAAATGCGCGTTTAAAATAAAAACGTTACTGTAATCTACATTGCAGCGCCTATCTGCTGCAATAGCAGATAGGGGTTGCAAAATCTGGTGACAGAGCCTCTTTAACAGTACAACATTCACTTTGTATAAACCTACCCCAATATATTACTGTACTTCTGAGAACATGCCTAAAATTCCTACGTCTGGGTTCATTTTGCCATTCCTGATAGATTTTAGGCTTCGTTCACATCTGCGCTAGGGCTCCATTCAGACGTTCCACCGGAGCTTCCCGTCGGAATGGAGCCCTGACAAACAAAAACCATAGGTTTCCGATTCCATCACCATTGATTTAAATGGCGACTGATCCAGTGCCAATGGTTTCCATTTGTCTGTTGTGCAAGGGTTCCTCCGTTTTGACATACCGTAGTAGACTACACTAGTCATAGCATCAAAACGACAGAACCCTTGTCTCCGTTGTGGAACCAAGGCCTCCGTTCCGACTGAAAGCTCATACAGAAGGGAGCCCTAGAGCAGATGTGATCGAAGCCTCATTTATAGAAAAATACCTAATCAGAGATTAGAACCAAGTCACTGCAGCGCCTCTTAACCATTCCACAACAAGGGTAACTAAATGTTCAAACCTCTGACATGTCATAGTGACACGTCAGAAGCTTTGATTGGTGGGTGTCCGAGCACTGAGACTTCTGCTCAGCTATTTCTGGAAAGCCAATGTAGCGGTGTACGGGCTCAGACTTTCTATTAAGCCTATACACCGCTACATTGGATTTCTGGAAACAGCTAGACAGAAACTAAACCGGCTCAGCGCTCACACGAGCGCTTCTCCAGTTTTGTTTTAGTGATTGGTGGGGGTCTCAGTTCTCGGACCCCCACCAATCAAAACTTCTGACATGTCACTGACACGTCAAAAGCTTGTTGAACGTTTAGCTACACTTTCATCAATTCTACCATTGCTATGATGGTTAACTAGTTAAACTATTAACGTTGGATTATTGTACAATTAGAAGTGTAAAATAGATAAGACGGAGAAGGTCTTTTTTTCTAGAAGCCAAGTGGTTAATCTTGCTAAAGACGCCTGCGTCTGTTCTCTCCAGCTGCTTTATATCACATTGGTAAATATTGATCCAGGCAGTCACCAGGCACTGAATACTCAAATCATGGATGCTAGTCACATGAGAAACTCAGGCAAGCCGACACCATTCCCTCAGGAGAGAGTCGCTGCTTTTTCCCCTATTCCACGTCATGTTTCTACGATGGCTCTAATCTGTAAGTCTTCGTTAAAAGAAGGTACAGATGTGGCAATCCTTGTCGCGACTGATAACTTAGGCTAAATTCACACTACCGTCATCTCCCGTTTAGCGCTCTTCCATCAGAGGAAGAGATCACGAAATACAAAGTGGAAAGCAGCGCTTCCATTAGAATTACCATTGACTTCAATGGTAATTCCTTTGTTTCAGTTGGAATCCATTTGCCTCCGTTCGCTAGGTTTCCGTATTTTTTCAAAGACGCAAAAGGGTTGCACTTTTTTTTTACGGAAGCAAAAGACCGAAACCTAGCGAGCGGAGACCAAATGGTATCCTACTGAAACAAAATTACCATTGAAATCAAGGGTAATTCAAAACAGAAGTGATGCTTTCTGGTCATCTCTTGCGGACAGGAGTCAACCCAAGATCTTTATTTTGTAATCTTGCTTTTTTTCTATAGCGAATGCCCACGTGTCATGTTTTGTCTCCCATAGTACATAAATAGCTGCATCCTACCAATACTAAAGTCTAACATCTTTATTGGGTGTTGCCAACGCTCTGGCCGGGGATTTTGCTCCAGGAAGTGTGAATGGCAGACCAGTGAGCAGATAGTTTCCTGCTCTGCCATAATATCCAATTGTATCTGCGTCCTCAGGACGCAGATACGATTGGATATAGCAGTTGCTGGGATGCGTTTGGGACAGTAATTTGCAGAGACAGTCTCTAAATTCATGACAGTCCCAGCAAATTCAAGACGGTTCTCAACCATGCTGCTGCTGCCGGTCCAGTATACGCCCCTTCCCTCCCTCCTTGTTGCACCCAGGGCACATGCCCCACCTGCACCTTAGCTACACACCCATCATCAGTCACTTGGGGCTGTCTCAGCACATCATTAATATTAGGAAAACAACATGACTTCCGGCACCACTTCACTGGGTTCAAACTGCACTATTAGGCTGGGTTCACACGAGCACATAACGTCCGTAATGGACGGACGTATTTCGGCCGGAAGTCCCGGACCGAACACAGTGCAGGGAGCCGGGCTCCTAGCATCATAGTTATGTACGATGCTAGGAGTCCCTGCCTCTCTGCAGGACAACTGTCCTGTACTGTAATCGGGTTTTCAGTACGGGACAGTAGTTCCACGGAGAGGCAGGGACTCCTAGCGTCGTACATAACTACGATGCTAGGAGCCCGGCTCCCTGCACGTAAATTCGGTCTGGGACTTCCGGCCGAAATACGTCCGTCCATTACGGACGTTAATGTGCTCGTGTGAACCCAGCCTTAAGTACAGCAAGAGCTACCAGTATTCTCTGCAGAAGCTTTGTTCAAAAGCAGTTCTGCGGCCACGGCATTTAAACCCTTTATTTTTTACAAGCAAGATATTATATTAGCAAATTGTAAATCAGTTTACAGCCTTCATATCACTATAGCCAGTCACAGACAATACCTGGTTTTAACCAGAGAATCTCGCCACTTACAGCTAATTTCTCCAACACTCATAGGTCTAAAGAGGCTCCAAGAAACTAGGATTTAACAGGATTGATTTTTACAGTTGAAGTTCTTGGTTCCATGGGCAGGCGTTGGGCAGCCTCTAAAGTCTACCTGCTCATGCCAAAAATGCATGGCAATGGGGAAATGAGATTGGGAATGGTTGGTCAAATAATTATTCAGCTTACACAGTTAGGTTTTATTCCTCAGACTCAACACGTCAATTGCCGCTTATTTGCATGAAGTAGAAGAAAAAAAAACAAAGACAACACACAGACGGATGCAACTTCCTTTATATGTACACGACGAAAAGTTAACAAAATCAAGATAAGACCGGATACTGAGAAAGTCAGTGTTGACAGCACTTTCATGTGAAGAAATACCGCCCCACCAACAGTTCTGTTATCTAGAATTTACACCGCATTTTCTTTACTGGAAGCGGGCATGGTGATCGGTTGAAAGCCGGTTGCCAGGGGTTAAAGGAGCTAGACCTTCAGTGGTTATCACTGGGAGAAGCCACTTTTGGCCAAACACAAATGTAGCATTACATGGGAGCCAACAAATTTAATCCATAATGCATAAACCGATGAACGGAAATGCCAAACGGAACCCCGACGCTGATGTGAGCCTGAGGGCTTATTCACACAAAAGGGAGGTTTTTTTATTTTTTTTATCACTAGAGCACACACACTAGCCGTCGCATTTGGTTCAGAAAGGGAATTGAAGGGGGCTAGGGATTTTTAACGATTTGTTGTTTTAGGGGAAAATAAAAAAATAAATGCCCTCCTGCGATCTCCCCAAAAACTTTTAGTACTTGAATTGTAAGCCCGTTTATAACACACACATCTTTAAATAACACCTTTACTTTATAGGAATGAAAGCAAACTTCCTAAATGCCATTTTGAATACTTTGAGGTGTGCAGTTTTTAAAATGGGGTGACTTATAGGGGTTAAAATAAATTCGACATATGGTAAATGTGATTTAGTAACTATTTTGCGTGCTATGAATATCTGTCTTACAAGCAGAGAAACTCAAATGTCGAAAAACGCTAACATTTAACTTTTGGCGTTTTCTTCCACAGAGAATGGATCGACCAAAGTTGACCACTAAAAGTACAACGTGCCACGAGAAGTCAATAAAATACTGCAAAATACGCTCTGCCTCCCATTGATGTCAATGGGAGGTCAGAGGCGTAAATGCCTGAAGATAGAAGGGACATGCCCTTCCTCCCGCGAGACGGTTTTACCGCTCGCGGCAAAAAGACGCCTACACCTCCCATTGAAATCAATGGGAGGCATTTTCGGGCTGTTTGACGAGTTTTGCAGCGCGGCTTCCACGTCAAGAAAAACTGTGTGAACATCGCCTTAAATGGAAGAAGTTTGCAACAGCCAGGACTCTTCCTAGCGCTGGCCGCCCCACCAAACTAAGTAATCAGGGATGAAGGGCCTTGGTAAGAGGTGACCACGAACCCCATCGTCAGTCTGGTTGAGCTCCAAAGATCCTGTGTGCAGATCGGACAAACTTCCAGGAGGTCAACACAAACACACAAAAGGAGTACTCACTGTGAGAAACCAGTTTCTGTGGTCTGATGAGACCAAGATTGATCTTTTTGGCCTCAATTCTAAGCGTCATGTCAGGAGGAAACCAGGCACTGCTCATCACCTGCCCAATACCATCCCTACAGTAAAGTGTGGTGGTGGCAGCAGCATAATCATTGTGGTGTTTTTTTTCAGCAGCTGGGACAGGGAGACTTGTCAGCGTTAAGGGAGAGATGAATAGAGCAAAGTACAGAAATATTCTTAATGAAAAACTGATCCAGAGTGCTCTGGACCTCAAACTGGGCCGAAGGTTCACCTTCCAAAAAGACAATGACCCTAAGCACGCAGGCAAGGCAAAGGAGTGGCTTAGGGACAACTCTGAATGTCCTTGAGTGGCCCAACCAGAGCCCTGACTTGAACCCAAATCGAACATCTCTGGACAGACCTGAAAATGGCTGCCCGACTGTCTGTCCAACCTGACAGACCTTGAGAGGATCCGCAGAGAAGAATGGCAGAAAATCCCCAAACCTAGGTGTGCAAACCTTGTGGCATCATACCCAAGAGGCTGTTACTGGTGCTTCAACTGAGTAAAGGCCCTGAATACTTATGTCAAGGAAATATCTTCGTTTTTCCCTTTTCAATAACTTAGCAAAGATTACTAAGGGCCTCTTCACATCAGCGTTGCCTTTCCGTTAAGGGGTCCCATCGGAGGTTTCTGTCGGGGGTGGGGTAACCACTCAACGGAAAGGCAACTGGAAACCTTAGCTTCTGTTTGTCACCATTAAGATCAATAGTGATGCAAACTTTGCTAATTGTTTCCGTCTGTCACCGTTGTGACAGTGTTCTGTTCGTCGGAATCAATAGCGCAGTCGACTCCGTTGCAGATCTGACCGAGTTTACCAGAGACAATAGAGCAGCATGCTACATGATTATCTCTGGTAAAGTGACAGACACCCTGACAGAACCTATTAAAGTCAATGGGTTCTGTCAGTCTGTCATGCAACACAAGAGTTATTCTCTTCTGATGGAGCAGAACGGAAGAGCCCAACGCAGGTGTGAACATAGCCCAAAAGTTTCGTTAAGACTAACCCATCCTTACAACTAAACCAGCTTTATAATTAATCTGTTTCTCTGTATTCAGCTGTCTGTCTTTGACTAGAACGGCAGCGTGAACGCTCGACCCTTGATCCAGTCAAACTTCTCCTTAAAGAGGCTCTGTCACCAGATTTTGAAACCCCCATCTCCTATTGCAGCAGATCGGCGCTGCAATGGAGATGAGTAACATTGTTGTTTTTTTTTTTAAAACGAGCATTTTTGGCCAAGTTATGACCATTTTTATATTTATGTAAATGAGGCTTTCTAAAGTACAACTGGGCGTGTTTAAAGTAAAAGTACAACTGGGCGTGTATTATGTGTGTACATCGGGGCGTTTTTACTTCTTTTACTAGCTGGGCGTTGTGTATAGAAGTATCATCCACTTCTCTCCACAACGCCCAGCTTCTGGCAGTGCAGACACAGCGTGTTCGAGAGATCACGCTGTGACGTCACTCACTTCCTGCCCCAGGTCCTGCATCGTGTCGGACGAGTGAGGACACATCGGCACCAGAGGCTACAGTTGATTCTGCAGCAGCATCGGCGTTTGCAGGTAAGTAGCTACATCGACTTACCTGCAAACGCCGATGCTGCTGCAGAATCAAATGTAGCCTCTGGTGCCGATGTGTCCGACACGATGCAGCCTCATTTACATAAATATAAAAATGGTCATAACTTGGCCAAAAATGCAAAATCTGGTGACAGAGCCTCTTTAATGCAGCGAGGAGGGGGGGGGTGGAAGGGCTCGAGGAGCCTATTTTTGGTCATAAGGAAATCTTAGCGCTGGTGCCCACAGCAATCAGACATCTGTCACCTACTCTGTGGATAAGTGACAAATGTCGATCTTGAGAATAAGCAAACGTTGCGATGTTGTACGGCTAGCAAATACCAATCTTGACATTTCGCTGTTAAAATAGTTGGTTTCTGGATTAGGTCTATAATATAAAAAAATTATATATAATTTTTTATATATAATATACTGTATATGTTTAGAATATCAGAGTTATCTGGGCAGTGCTAGAGGGATGAGAAATCAGAACTGGCTTAACAGCCAATTCACCATGACTCGACATCCTGCTCAGCAAACCTAGCTATGACTTCACAAGCCTAGCAGCAGAATGGGTGGGATTTCCACCAGTTTCAGGAAATTAGGTTCTATCGTCTGATTTTTCAGCCTCAATTTACAGGGGTTCTCCAGGCATTTTAGAATTGACGGCTTATCCTAAGGATAGGCCATCAATATTGGATGGGAGTTCGATGCCCGATATTCCACTGATCAGCGGTGTCAGTCGCCGCAGCCTTTTCCCAGCTTACAGGCACAGCCGTACACCTCAGTAGCAGCTGTGCCTGGGATTGCAGCTCAGTCCCATTCAAATGAAAGGGCATGAGCAGCAGGCAGAGCCACTACGGTGCTGTACCTGGTAAACACTGAAGTGGCTGTAGCTGGGCGTGTGAAGTCATTGCTAGCTCTGCCGAGACGCCCGATATAGCCAGTAACACGGCAATACGCATGGGGTCCTCAACCTCATGGATTCAGTTTTGAGCCAACTTTCCGGTGTGCGGACAAAAACCTTTTCTGAGATCACATTAGTTATATCCACTTTAGTTTGCTCTCCTGGTATTGCATAAGATGTTCATTGTTTTAAGAAGATTGCTCCCTGATATTTCTGTTTCAGGATATGCAGGCTTACATTTGTTCTTATTGAGGTTCATAAATTTGTATTTCCTTCTTTATTAGCGATTTGACCTTGTGCGCTATCTGGGGCCAGGACTTGGGTCCGGCACATGGTTGTGCATTTTTAAATGTTTTTACATTTTGTACCTTGTAATAAAAAGTTATTCCATTTATACTTTAGGTGCAGTCTGATACACATGTTCGCTTGATCAGTTACCAGCTCTGCGGAGCGCCAATCAAGACAGGATGAAACTGAGGACACCGTAATTCATCCCTCCAGCAGCGCCCAGATAAAGCCAGGTAAGCCATTAAACACCACACGTGCTGATTTACAACAATTTTGACAGTAGCATGTCTAAATAGGCATTTACAAGCAGTACAGCATCACATCATTGGTTTAATCTCAAAATCTAGTGACAGGTTCTTTAAATAATAAAATTCAGGCTGCTTTCATTACCACTAGGGGGAGCTTACTGCATACTATTTATACATTGAAGTCAATACGAAAACAGAAAGCACCCAAGCTCCTAAAATCCTTCTAGCCAGCAGTAACGCTTCAATTTAAAGAGAAACATATCAATCCCATCACCCACAATTTATCCCACATAACCTCAGACTTGCTTTTTGTAATTGTTATACATAGTAAGATACTTAAGCCAACTGCAGGGAGGGCCAGAGATGCTTGGTTGGCAATAGCCCATCTATAGACAACATGAAGCAGCTTGGAGGAGAGTCCGTGACAGCAGGATAGACAGGGTTAAGAAGATTTGTGGTAGTCACCTAGGCATATGCTGCCCAATTATTTTTTGATATTCAGAAACCTACAAGAGACAGCAGTGGCATCAGGACTACGGTGAGAATTCACAAGAAACTAGTTTTCACTTAGAGTTTCCCCCTTTAACTAGGGGCCACTTTAAAGGATTGCACACTTGCCTTGTTTCCTTGCCAAAAATAAATAAATCACATTTTAAAGCAATTTGTCACAAAAGCTTGTCATTACCGGTGAAAGTTTTTGGCTCATTCTGTTGCAAGTTGTTATCTTGTTGCAGATACAAGATCTCAGAAGTCTGCAATCTAGGGCTAAGGCTAGAGCCATTTGCTAATTGAACCACAAGAGTTGCAACTATCATTTATTTTCTATCTATATAGCAGTTTCAAAATTTGCATTAATTTCTACATTTAGAAAAAAAAAAAAAACCCACATTGGAGTAATATGTACCACATACATTAAAGAGGCTCTGTCACCAGATTCTCAAATCCCTATCGCCTATTGCATGTGATCGGCGCTGCAATGTAGATAACAGTAACATTTATTTATTTTTTTTTAAACGTTCATTTTTTGGCCAAGTTATGAGCAATTTTATATATATGCAAACGAGCTTTGAAATGGACAACTGGGCGTTTTTATTTCGTTATGTCCAACTGGGCGTGTATTGTGTTTTTCACTGGGCGTGTTTACGTGTATGATGCTGACCAATCAGTGACCAGTCAGCAACATACACTCCTCTCCATTCATTTACACAGCACATCGTGTTCTTACTAGAACGATGTGCAGCCACATACACAAGTGTCCTGATAATGAATACACATGACCTCAAGCCTGGACGTCATGTGTACTCAGAATCCTGACACTTCTGAATCTTTTCTGTGAGATTCCAGCAAGACACGTGTAATTTCGCGAGATTTCGTTTCCCTTGCTGGAAATCGCACAGAAAAGATTCAGAAGTGTCAGGATTCTGAATACACATGACGTCCAGGCTGGAGGTCATGTGTATTCATGATCAGGACACTTGTGTATCTGGCTGCATATCGTTCTAGTAAGAACAGTATGTGCTGTGTAAATGAATGGATGTGTATGACGCTGACTGGTCACTGATTGGTGAGCGTCACACGTAAACACGCCCAGTTAAAAACACAATACACGCCCAGTTGTCCATTTCAAAGCTCATTTGCATATATATAAAATAGCTCATAACTTGGCCAAAAATGAACGTTTTTAAAAAACAAACAGTTACTGTTCTCTACATTGCAGCGCCGATCACATGCAATAGGAGATAGGAATTTGAGAATCTGGTGACAGAGCCTCTTTAATATAACAGGCACATCTTTTGCGGTTTGGCCCTGTTCACACAAAGTTGCCACGTTTTTTGATGCGGAAACTGCGTTGGAAAATGCGTAAAAAAAAAAACAGCCTCCCATTGATTTCAATGGGAGGCGGAGGTGGTTTTTTCCCCCCCTGCGAGTGGTAAAACCGGCTCGTGGGAAAAAGAGACATGCCCTATCTTCGGGCGTCTATGTCTGACCTCCAACTAACATCAATGGGAGGCAGAGAGAGTTTTTGCTCGCGGCGCTCAATGGCCGCAGGTGAAAAACGCAGCAAATTGCGTGCAGGCAGATCAAAATCTTCCTCAAAATTCCAGTCGGAATTTGAAATCTATACCTGCTATGAGCAGGCGTAGATTTGCACCATGATTCATGCCAATTTCTGGCGAAAACTGTAGTAAACGTTTTAGACAGTTGGAGGCCCTGCCCTCTATTGCTAAACCTCATTTTCTCACCGCTTTTAAAAAGTGGTGAAATAAGAATAGAAACAAAAAGCCGCGCAAACGTGGCGTGCATGTAATAAGTGACATTTGCGATTAAGCAAATCTCTGCAGGTTGGTCCAAAGCATTCCTATGGTATAAGGAGAGGACGACAGTTTAGTTTTTAGAACTAGTTAGCCATAACTTTTGGGAGCTTATAAAATCCAAAATTTGTCAAGGGATCACTAGGAGAAAGCTTTATTAGACTGAGAGTAGGGTTGTCAAGATACCAGAATTTTGACTTAGATAGCGATACTTTGTGTGGTATTGAGATTCCAAAACGACACTTTGCCAACAAGAATAAAAAAATAAGTACTTCCATTTTCTGACGTGAGGCACGTGGTGTGATGAAATTTTGAATGTGCCTCACATTACTAGTAATTAACCCCATCATATTCCTCATTTATAATGGTCAACATTGGGTTAATGTGTAAGGTACATGATGGGGTTAATTACTACAAAAGGTAAGGCACAAGGTGGTTAAAGTCACCACACCTCGTGCCTTACATTGATAAGTGAAAGAAAAGTTTATTTTTTTACAGCGTACACATCATAAAAGGACGCAAAAAAAATAAAAATAGTTGACGGTTATTACGGCCGCACCAATACCGTGTGTATATTTTTTGTATTGAGACATTTTAACATTTATTGTAAAAGAATGTATGTGTTGTTTTTTTTAAATTTAACATTAGTGTTTTTACTTTTTTATTTTTAAACTTCATGTACTGGCATATATCTATACATGGATAGTACACAGGCAGTTGTTAGGGAATACTTCAGTATGCCCTAACAGGAAAAATGGCAAGACCGCTCTGGGGGTCCTTAAATGGACCCTGGGCTGTCTGCCCATATATGCTATGTCCCTCAATCGCGTCACAGGGATTCCCTGTGACACAATCCAAGGGGCATCCCCCCCACCTTCTCATTTTCCCCTTGAATGCTGCAGTCAGCTTTGATCGCAGCATTCAGGGGGAATAGCGGGCGGAGGTCTCATCTCCACCGTTAGAGCGGGGCTGCGGTTGTGCAACACAGCAATTACAGCCATTGCCCCACTCCTGACAAGTGCATGTGCGGTCAGCATGAGGAGATGCGGCTGGCGCTGCACTAATGAGCGCAGGCACTGAAGACAGAACATGGGGGTGTTTTGCAGTGGGCCCGCCATGTTCTGTCTTCAGTGCTGCCGCTCATTAGTGCTGGCCGCATCGCATCATCCTGATGGCGCGCACTTGTCAGGACTTAGGAGCGGGACAATGGCTGTATCACAGTCGCAGCCCCGCTCTCATACATTCACGTTACTATACGGAGCTGTGCGGCCGCACAGCTTAGTATCGAAATACATGGAACAGTATCGAACAGTTGGAGGGTGCACGGCATTGAAGTTTCGATGCATTGTGCATCCCTAACTGGGAGTACTTCTATTAAATGGTTTCTCATAAGAAACTATTTAGGCATAGGATGAGGGTACCAATAACTAGAGGATTCCAGGTGCATTTTTTTGTACTCTTACAGTTACATTACCATTAAACGAAATTATAAGAACAGCAAGAAACTCCATCCTACTTTGTATACAATGATTATTGGCAAATGGTAGTTTGTGTGCTAAAGGAAATGAAAAACCTCAGATTATTAACTCTGTAACCACTGAAACAAATGCGGCTTCTACATCTACATTTGGTATGCTATATACATGCACACTTCAGAGTTGGATGAGAAGAGGATCACTTTCTATTCCACGAAGAACTGGTAAAGGACAGCAAAAAGCTGGCAACATGAGGTAACTCTCCCTGGAACACCATCATTACCCTGTTCTCTTCATTAAACATGCAGGTTTGGCTTAGTTAAAAAGAAAGATTCTCATGAAGACCCCCCCTCTTTAAGAAATTGGTGAATCAATAAGCTGGCCATCCCGTGTTATCGCTAGGGAAGCAGCTCTGATGTGGCATACATGGGGGGCTCCCCTCCGACATCCATAACTAATATCTGTAACGTTGCATATTAATAAAGGATCAGATATGGGGGGGGGGGGGGGGAAACAATTTCTCCTGAAAGTGGACATTGCTATTGCCCCTTGTTTGATTAGTGGGTTTCAGCTACCAGGATCCTATTGCTTAAGGGCTGCAATAGAAACACACACCAAATAGTCCTATCAGTACAACCCATCTATTTGCCTTTTTAAAGGTATAAAGAGGTCAGAGGGTGAACCCCCTGCTCACCCCCTTATGGGCTGGGGCGGAGAGCTCGAGGATAAGGAGCCATCCATGTAATACTGCACTTCCCCTGCAGCAGCCACTCACAACCCGACAGAAAACCAGCATAAATTTCACTTTGGAACGCATAAACTGCAACTAATTTATTAAGAGGCGTGTGCCTCCTATTACAAAGATAGTTGTATTTCACATGTGCGATATCAGGCCCAGTATACTACGAAGCATGGCATAAATAAAATAAAAAGTGTGAAGAGTTAAGTGGAAGGTAAAGACAAAAATGCTTTCTAAAAGAAATCAGAGTAAAAAAACAAAAACAAAAACACAATTCAGCAAGAAAACGACCATATTCCAAAAGACATGATTACAGGTTTCCTCGCATTTCTTTGCATGGAATCATCCTCTGACCACAGGCAGCCATAAGAAGCTTCAGAAAATACCTATAGTTAAGGTTTAGGATGCAAAAGTAACCTTAGAATGAATATTACACAACTCGAGATTTACTGCACAAGTGTAAAATGTGGCTATAATTATAGGACTTCGTAAACCATCATAAAAAGAAAAGTGAGCAATGGGGCCCAACCAAGTCTTAGTTCTTGCAAACGTAAAATGCTGTGTCATTTTGTACATGTCGTCTTAGGCTTCTCTAGAATTTAAAAAAAATAAAACCTATGGAGAAAAAAATTAAATTGGGGGACGGCACTGATTTCTGACCCCGACAAAAACAGTGTAGCTCCTTATGTTTTACCATATGCTGTAACACATTTGGGCACTGCGTTCACACAAGAAAAAAAAAAACAAACTGAAAAACGCAAGCGAAAAAACAAGTAAACACTGAACCTAGCCTTATGACTGGGAATACCAGTATCGTTACCATAACTCATAAGAATCTACTAACATTCCAGATTTACAAGATCATACTTTATATACGGCCTCCAAACCAGTTATAAAAGATACTTTAAAGAGGCTCTGTCACCACATTATAAGTGGCCTATCTTGTACATGATGTGATTGGCGCTGTAATGTAGATTACAGCAGTGTTCTTTATTTAGAAAAACGATCATTTTTGACGGAGTTATGACCTATATTAGATTTATGCTAATGACTATCTTAATAGACAACTGGGCGTGTTTTACTTTTTGGCCAAGTGGGCGTTGGCGAGAAGTGCATGACGCTGACCAATCAGTGTCATACACTTCTCTTCACTCATTTAATCAGCATATAGTGATCTTACTAGATCACTATGTGCAGCCACATACACACTAACGTTACTCAAGTGTCCAGACAATGAATATACATTACCTCCAGCCAGGATGTGATGTCTATACAGAATCCTGACATTTCTGAAGTCTGTGTGAGATTTACAGCCAGGCAGGCATAATCTAATTTTAAATGACAGTAAACATCGTAATCTCACGAGATTATGTTTGCCTTGCTGTAAATCTCAAAGAAACGCTACAGAAGTGTCAGGATTCTGAATAGACATCACGTCCTGGCTGGAGGTAATGTATATTCATTATCAGGACACTGCAGTAGCGTTAGTGTGTTTATGTTGGCCGCACATAGAGATATAGCTATATCGCTATGTGCAGTGTAAATGAATGGAGAGAAGTGTATGAGGCTGACTGGTCACTGATTGATCAGCGTCATACACTCCTCTGTACAACGCCCACTTGGTCAAAACGTAAAACATGCCCAGTTGTCCATTAAGAAACTCATTAGCATAAATCTAATATAGGTCATAACTCCGTCAAAAATTATCATTTTTCTAAATTAAAAAAAACTGCAGTAATCTACATTACAGCGCCGATCACATTATGTATAAAATAGGGCACTTATAATGTAGTGACAGAGCCTCTTTAAAGAGACTAACCACATTATAAGTGCCCTATCTCCTACATAATCTTATCGGCGCTGTAATGTGGAGAACAGTGGTTTTTTAGTTTGAAAACGATCATTTTTTGCACAAGTTATAAACAAGTTCACATTTATGCCAATTAGTTTAATAGAGAAGTGGGCATGTTTTTACTTTTTACCAACTGGGCGTTGTGGAGAGAAGTGTATGACGCTGACCAATCAGCGTCAGACTTCTCATTGTTCCAGGCCGGCTTCTTTCACTGCACAATCACACTAACAATGGGCTGTAACAATAAGTGTATGACGCTGATTGGTCGGCCTCATACACTCCTCTGTACAACACCCAGTTGGAAAAAAGTAAAAACACGCCCAGTTGGGCATTAAGAACTAATTAGCATAAACCTAAAATTGTTCATGATAGTTATTCAAAATAAAAGCCACTGCTGTTACCTACATTACAGCTCCAAATCAGATTATGTAGGAGACAGGGCATTTATAATCTGGTGACAGAGTCTCTTTAACAATGCAGCACCAAGTACACTGGATTAAAACTAGACCTCAGAGTACGGATCTTGTCCAGAGGATAAAGGGTGTTTGGGTTCACATGCGATAGATTGTTGCAGATATTTCTGTGACTAAAAATCAGTTCCATTCATCTAACTAGAACTTGCAGAAATCCATGCGCCTGCTGCAGGAAAGAAACTCAGACGAATGGAACTTATTTTCAGTTGCAGAAGGTTCTGCAACAAAATCTGCCCCGTGTGACTGCACCCTTAGGCTATATGCAACCCAGCCGGTATCTGTGTCCCGTTCCGTCAGAGGAACAGAGCAAGGGAATAATGGAAGTCACATTCCGCTGCACAACGGACACTGCTGGAGGAACCCATTGACTTTAATGGGTTCTTCCAGGGTGTCCAATTTTACCAGAGACAACAGCGCAGCATGTCGCCCTATTGTCTGATGATCCACAGTAATCTCAGCCGAATCTGCGACATAGGCCTTAATGTAGCCTCCAACACAGATGTGCATGAGGCCTTACGGTTTACATGCATGCCTCTATATTAACAGGTTCCCGACCGCTGGCCGTAAATATACGGCCAGGGTCTCTAAAGTCCGGCGTATAGTATATATACGGCCGCACTTCAGAGACTGTGCACGCGCGATCGCGTGCACACAGCTCTATGCCCTGGCTGTTGCTAACAGCCATGGGCACTGGGCAGAATGTCAGGGGTCAATCTTTTGGCCCCTGAACATGTGATCGCTGTGACAACCAATCACAGCGATCACATGCATTTCTGCATAGAAAACAGTGTGCACGCGATCGCGTGCACACAGCCCTGTGCCCTCGCTGTTACCAACAGCTCTGGGCACTGGGCAGAGTATCAGGGACCAATCTGATGGTCCCTGATCATGTGGTCGCTGTGAAAACCTATCACAGCGACCACATTTGTTTTATTTTGACTTTTCTGGCAGTAAATCTCCTGCCTCTTTTCTTCTCCTCAAACATTGTTTCAGTTTGAGGAGAAGAAGAGACTCGGGAGAATTGCTGCCAGAAGATTACAGTGAAAAAAAATACAGTTACACTAAAACATTCTCTGTATAGATAGATTTCTATCTATCTACCTTTCTTTCTTTTATTCTATTAGAATAGGCAGGTAGGGAGTATATAATTATATATATATCCACATATATATATAATATATATAGCAATAGCGGTTTATTTTTTTGTTAGCGGTAGTGTAGATATATATAGCAGTTAGTTTGTGTGTTTTATAAAAAAAAAAAAAAAAAAAAAAAATTTGTTTAGTGTTAGTTACGTTATGGCGAGGAAGTTGTTTAGCGCCGAGGAGGCATACGCCATGCTGTGGTCTGAGTCGGAGACCGCATCAGAGATGGCGTCCGAGATGGAACCTGTTTTAGGTAGTGACGATGACAGCATCACTTCAGGTTCATCTTCAGGGGACGTTGTCCCTGATGCAGTCGAAACTGCAGAACATGAAAGCGCAGGGCCAAGTAGCGCTGTAGCACGGGACAGCCTGGTCCCTCCAGTCCAGGCTCTTGTATGGGCACCTGCCCCATCTTTTGGGCCTAGAATCCACGGATTTACGGCCACTCCTGGCATAACCGTGGACAATACAAATTTTGTCCAAATGGATTACTTCTTTATTTATAACGGACGACATCCTAAATCAGATTGTCCACGAAACAAATTTATATGCCACGCAATATATAAGGCAGAAACCTTCATCCACCCATGCCAGAGATTGGACGCCCACCAATTTGCAGGAATTAAAAATTTTTTTGGGGCTCACCCTAAATATGGGTATTGTCAAAAAGCCCTCCATTAGGTCTTACTGGTCAACAAGACCCGCCCAAGCCACCCCAGTATATTCTGCAGTAATGCCCAGGTCTCGTTATGAGACAATAATGAGGTTCCTCCACTTCAATGACAACGCACAGGCCCCCCCAAGTACCGATGCAAACCGGGATCGGTTGTTCAAAATAAGACCGCTAATAAATTCCCTGAATAATTTATTTCTGCAACTCTACACCCCTGAGCAGAATGTAAGTGTGGACGAATCCCTCCTCAACTTTCATGGCAGACTTAGCTTTCGCCAATATCTACCTTCCAAAAGGGCAAGATATGGCGTTAAGCTCTACAAATTGTGTGAAAGCGGGTCAGGATATACCACCGCCTTCAGGATTTATGAAGGGCGGGACCGCACAATAAATGTTCCTGGATGCCCCCCTGATCTTTCCACCAGCAGTAAGATCGTGTGGGAGATAATGCAGCCTCTGCTTCACAAGGGGTACCACCTGTACTGTGATAATTTTTATTCCAGTGTGCCCCTGTTTAGGCATTTGCATGCTGCAAGGACTGGGGCATGTGGTACCATGCGCAAAAACAGAATTGGTTTTCCACAGCAATTAGTGGGGAAGCGCATGGTAAAGGGGGACTCCTGTGCTTATGCATCTGAGGAATTGCTGGCGGTCAAGTTCAGGGATCGCAAAGATGTGTATGTGCTAAGCACGATTCATACCGCAGGAACAGTGGCAGTGAGGGAAAGAGGGGCAACATCGGACAAGCACAAACCAGTGAGCGTGTCCGAATATAACAAGTACATGGGGGGGGTGGATTTAAGCGACCAGGTTTTACAGCCCTATTTAGTAAAACGCAAAACTAAAACCTGGTACAAAAAAGTGGCCATTTATTTGTTACAGGTGGCCATCCACAACTCATTTGTGCTCTACAAAAAAAAACAGAGGCAGAGACACATACCTGGATTTCCAGGAGAAAATTATTGAAGGCCTCATTTTTGATGTTCAGGACACCCGAGAATGCCCCCAGTCTGAGGATGTCACGCGACTGACTGAAAGACACTTCATCAGTCGGATTCCCCCAACAGCAACCAGAAGCAACCCCCAGAAAAAGTGCCGCGTCTGCAGAAAAGATGGGCACCGCAAAGATTCCCGATATTTCTGTCCCTCATGTCCCTCGCAACCAGGCCTGTGCATTGAGCCATGTTTTAAAAAATACCACACTGTTCTGAATTATTAGATTTTAGTTAATTTGTTGAAAATATATTTGCCCTACATTACGTTTTTATTTTTCCCCTGATTTTACTCCAAGGGTGAGGGAGGGAATGGGTGGGGGGTGGATGTCATGTTTGCATATTCTCTAAAGTTCATCTGCTGGAGAGCTCCATTTGCATAAACCTGCAATTTCTTATTTTAGAAAACCCCAAAAAATAAATTCCCATTATACCCCTAGATGAATATTTTGGGATTTCTGCTTCAAGAGCAGATATTTTGGAAGTGTTATAGAAACTCTGTTGAGTTTTGTAAAACCAGCTTTGAAAAAAAGCGATTTGTGAAATAAGCTTCTTCTATCGTCCGCCCTCCTACATCTCTATGTGATAAATAAGGCCACATATTTGGTATCCCCGTGCACGGGAGAAGTGGCAGAATGTGAACGGAGATTAATTTTGACCGTGGTCTAAGCCGTGTGTGAAAAATGCTGGTATAAACTGACGCATTTGCTAAAAAATTGCTAATTTTATTTTGATCCATCTTATTCAAGAAACTTTCAGAAGAAAACGGGACTGTCTAAAAATATGATAAACCCCTTGAAGGAAACCTTGTGGGGTCTACTTGTGTGAATGAAGTCATTTATGGGGTGATTCTAATGTTTCAGCAGCATTAGGCCCCCCAGAAAACAGTATGCTGCTATAAAATCAAATGCAAAATTCCTGGACCAAAAAGCCTCCTTTTATGCCAAGCCCTGGCACATGCCCGCACAGCGAATAAGGCACACATATTTGGTATCCCCATGCACGGGAGAAGTGGAAGAACGTGAAAGGAGATGAATTTTGGCCGTGGTCTATACCGTGTGTGAAAAATACTAGCCTAAACTGACGCATTTGCTAAAAAAGTGCTGATTTTATTTTGTTCCATCTTATTCAAGAAACTTTCAGAAGATAACTGGACTTGCTAAAAATATGATAAACCCCTTGAAGGAAACCTTGTGGGGTCTACTTGTGTGAATGAAGTCATTTATGGGGTGTTTCTAATGTTTCAGCAGCATTAGGCCCCCCAGAAAACAGTATGCGGCTCTAAAATCAAGTGCAGAATTCCTGGACCGAAAAGGCCAAAAAGCCTCCTTTTATGCCAAGCCCTGGCACATGCCCGCACAGTGAATAAGGCTCACATATTTGGTATCCCCATGCACGGGAGAAGTGGAAGAATGTGAAAGGAGATTAATTTTGGCCGTGGTTCATACCGTGTGTGAAAAATGCTAGCATAAACCGACGCAATTGTTAAATTCTTGCATTTTTTTCCAATTTTGCCCACTTTAGTGAAAAAAAAAAAAATGATATATACTGACAAATGCCACTAAAACAAAGCCCTATCTGTCCTTTAAAAAGAGTGTAAAATTCAAAGATGAACTTTATTCACCTGCTGAGTTATAGTCATGTAAAGAAGCGCATAGCAAAATTGTGAAATTTGCTCTGGTCATTTAGCTGTAAAACAGCCTAGTCCTTAACCGGTTAAATGTACTGGACACAGAAAGTGTTCCTGAAGTGTAAAACAATCCACGATCAGTCCTCAGGAATTTTTACATAATATATGGTATGAACATTAGCACATGACTTGTAGTGCACATAAAGTAAAGATCTGCTACATTGTGCAACCTACATGCGGCGGTGTAACGTTTCATTACTACAGAATTGCAACTCCAGGAGAGAAGCCATCTTAACACACTGAAGTCAAACAGAATATTTTAGCACTGACTTAAATATGTTTGAAGTGGTATGAATAAGTGAATATCCCTAAAGGGCAAAATTTACACGTACACACACTCAAAGTTCGGAACAGCTAACAGGACACAGGGATCTGCTAGACTCAAGCGGTCCATATACACGACATATTTAGCAATAGACCTTGGCGATTGTATGTGGACAGTCAGACTGTGCGCCAATGTCTTACAGTCTAGACTGGTAGGATTTTAACATGTCTAAGGGCTTGTTCACATCAGCATTCAGTTTCCATCAGACTTTTCCATCGGAGGAACCCATCAACGGAACGGCAGACAAACCACAGCTTCCGTTTGCATTACTGATTTCAATGGTAATGCTTCCGTTGCTAATGGTATTAGTTTGTTCTGTCCATTTTTTTTTGCGGAAAAGATCGCGTATTCGACTGCGCTATTAATTCAGTCAAAAAAAAAAAAAGAAACCTTACGGAACGGAGACAGAAACCATTAGCAACGGAAGCATTACCATTGAAAAACAGTAACGCAAACAGAAGCTATGGTTTCCCTTTCCATTGATTTGTTCCTCCGACGGAAAAGCCTAACAGAACCCATCAACGGAAACCGAACGCTGATGTGAACACAACCTTATCTAGAAATTACATTTTAAAAACAGATACCAGATGTACCACAATTTAAATCCCCTGTATCAAGCATGAACAGGATCTAGGGCCAGATTCATAGGGGGCATTGCTTTATTTTGGCTACACAATAGATAGAAGACTCCTGACAGACTGATCTAACTTTGCAATCACTTTCCTGTCCATCAGCCGTTGCCATCCTCGATGAAAAAAAAAAATTGTATATAGATTGTGGCTGAGCCGACGACGACGACTGATGCACTTCGGCATTAGTTTGAGACCCTTTGAGATGCGTCATAATCAGTTTGGGGGTGGGGGTGAGCCCAGGCAGGGATCAGAGGAGGCAGTCACCATGTGATCTGACGTTACGAGGACAAACAGCTGCTGCGGATCTGCCCACACCTGGGGTGGAGGGCGCGCTGCACACAAGTTTTGGATTATTTCGCTTCTGTAGAACTCGAGCCCCGGCCACCAGCTGAGTGCACGTGACCAGCGTCTTCCAGAACCCCCCCAATGGCCGGCCAGGACATCACACGGATTACAGGCGCTGCTATTACAACTCACTACAGGAACTGGCAACACAAACTTACCCAGAACAAGAAGTTAAAAACGAAGAGGAGATACTTCACACATTTCATCCCTCCGTCCACCGCCATCCTGCTGCCGTGTCTGCACAATAAAAAGGATCACAAGGTGTTAGAATAGGGAACACTAGAGATTTTATGAGCGTGCTGAGATCCTGGGAACGCCGGCCCTCGCTCTAATGTCAGACACTGCTGCCTGGTTACACCCTACAAAGCAGCGCAGACAAGCGGCACTTCCTGTAGTATCCGGCAACGAAAGAGTTAAAAGACCATTCTATCAGGAGTAATAACTCGCATCACTGGCGGCATTTAACACTATCCTCCCCAGAGTGTGCTGAGGTCACCGCACACAACTCCCACCATACATGCGTGTAAGGTCCGTGATAGCCTACGTAGAGGGCGCTCACCTGTACTGCACTCCGGATAGCCGCTCTCCCTGCCTGTTGCTGCTTCACACTGAGCTCACTTAATGGTGGAGCCGAGCGGGCCCCTCCCTCCAGCCAAACTTCCTGCCCCCGCCCGCTAGTCGTCAGTCATGTGACCTGGGGTGGGTTGACTTGTCCGTGTACCTTGGGTGGCTTCATACCGGGAACCCCCGTGACTCACATGAGGGTTCATTGTATGTGGTGACGGAGTCCAGTGTGTATCATGAGTCATGATTTCCTGCCGTTCAGTGTGCAGAGCACAACCTGGAGATTATACTCCATTACTTCTAGATCTCTGGATTCTGTGTATTTCTAGACTCCAGACATATGGCTGACAATATATATCATGTAGCTGTTGTCTGTTCTTTAGGGAGTTCATAGGAAATAGAAAAGTAACATTTGTAATATAAAGGGGTATTTCGATCTCGGAGGTTTATGGCATATCTATAGCATATATCATAAATGTCTGATGTGGATCTTACCTCTGGGACCTGCACCTATATCTAGAAATGGGGCACCCTGACCCCCTGTTCCTACCTCCTGCGATGTCGCTGGGCCCCGACCACTGCCTTATGAGGCGAGATGTTGGTCGGAGGCCAGCGGTTGATGGTAGGACGGGGTCAGGGGTCCCGCTCTAGAGATAGGTGCGGGATCTAGAGGTGGGCGCATCTATCTAACATTTATGGCATATCCTGTGGATATTCCATAAATGTACGACATGGTAATACCTCTTTAACTTCCCCCAATCCTTCGTCGGGCGTTATTACTTATTACAGTGACGTTTCGTCCATAATAACGTATCACCATGTGACTGCTCAAACCAGTAGCTGTAGGTTGCCGTGATGTTACGTCTATAGTGTGTAATGTCCCTTGGCAGCCATTGGACAACGTAATTGTTTGACCTTATGTCACTAAAGACAAAATGTCACTAGTCATAAAGGCAGACCGCGGGGTAGCGAATAAAGGGACTGCCATCAGAAATATCTGGACCCGATATGGGCAAATGATTAGGTCCCCTGAACTTACGATATTGTTGTACCCCACTACGTACATTTGGTGGGCACATTTGGTAGGCTGTTATACTTCTCAAGGATACTTGATCTTTTTGCAGTCCTTCATGCCCATACTATATATTTATTGGGTCCATGGGGGAGGGAAAACAGAATACTAATTGTGCCCTAGGCATTTACACTGGTGAGCAGCGAGTGGGTGGCAGCCCACAGGTGATTTTCCTGGGTAACCTAACAGCAGTACCTCCTGTAGTGCCCTAGTGGTGGCCCAGGAAAATATGTCTCACAGAAAGAGTTCCCTTGTTGCTCACAGCAACCAATCAGGGTTCACCTTACATTTTCCCTGTGCGTTTTTTTTTTCAAAATGAAAGCTAGAAAATCCCTTTAATGTCCTATAAGGTAAGAACTTAGGAAAGACTTATCAGTGCCACAGAGGCAAGCCCTGGCATAATGTGAAAACTGACCCTAATTTAGTAAAGCGGTATTCCCAAAATCATAAATTATCACCTATTCATGGAATAGGTGTTAATTTTATGATCATTGGGGGTCCCAGCGCTGGCATCCCCAACGATTATGAGGTCCCGAACACTCAGATCCTCCTCACTGCACTCCCCTGTGCCACTGAAAGGACACGCTTGTGCCTGGTACCCCACCAGTCCTTAGAATGAAGAGGACGCAAAGCTAGTTAAGGGATCCACTGTACGGGGAACTGAAACTTTCAGTTCCCCGCAAAGCCGGTGGTTGGGAGCGCTAATGTGCAGGAGAAATGCCAAAAAGATCTATTTTTCTATGTTCTTTGGATCGGCGGAGATCCCAGGGATCAGAAATCACTAAATCTAAAGTTATGGTATATCCTAGCGATATGCAATAACATTAAATATTGGGAATATTACTTTAATTCACATACAGGGTTCAAAATGAACACCATTTTTTCTAATGCAGTTACACCAGCCATTATCTTATTAGGGAATCTAATCGCTCCGATCGCTCGTTCCCATACGTTATTATCATGTCGGCAGGGCGGCTCACTGTTTACACAGGAAGACGTGCTACCGACAACGATAATATTTTACTTTTTTAAAACGATACGGCCAGCAAATGATCGAGCGTTTGCGCGTTCATCTGCTGATCGCTGCCCTGTTTACACAGGGTAATTATCGGGAACGAGCGTTATATGAACACTTGTGTGCCCGATAATCGCCCAGTGTAAAAGGGCCTGTAGTTACTAATACTATTGTAGGGAGAGGTTTTGTTGCTGGGAAGATGTAGACACTATCAATAGAGCGTGTTAACACATACAGTTTTGTTTGTGTTTTGACTGCTGTGGTAATTTAACAGCATTAACAGTAATCTAAACTTTTCTAAACTTCTCTTTGTAACTCAGTAGACAGAGGGTACATTGTGAAGAACAGGATTTAAAAAAAATCTCATTCATGCAATGCGGCTGAAAACCACAAGGACGTCTCATAAGGACTACCCACATACCAGAAAAATCACATGGAACCTTGCAAGGGGCGGAAAAAAGTTCAAGCAACTTACTGATATTTCCTCTTATTAATAAATAAACAAGTTAAAAAAAAAAATAATTCAACCAATCAAGTCGCTGTGACCCGGCCATCAAATAAAAAGCAACAATAACAATTTTTTTTTTTTCGCAGCAACCATTCCAATAACGTTACTCATCATTAAAGGGGTTTACCCATCAGAAACATTAGTTGACATATCTACAGGATACGTCATAAATGTCAGATGCCTATCTCTATAATGGGGCCCCCTAAACCCCGTTCTACTGCTGTAGCTCGCATGCTAGGCTACTTCCGTGAATGCCATTTACTGTTATGGGAGTTACGGAAACAGCGTAGCTCAGCGAGTTACACTGTTTCTGTAATTCATGGTCGGGAATCACGCGCTTCAACCACAACACACAGCAGTAGAACAGGGTTTAGAGGGCCCTGTACTAGAGATAGGTGCAGGTCCCACCTCTGGGACCCGCACCTATCTGACATAATGATGTATCCTGTGGATATGTCATAAATGTCTCTAATGGGAAAACCCCTTTAAGACCCATTCACACCGGACTTATCGCCTCCTTATAATCAAGTTTAGATTTTCTCTGCGTGTGAGTGGAGGGGCAGAGTGGCCATATAGTTGATTATGGCTGGATTCACACACAGAATTTTTCTGGCAATTTAAACTGCATAAAAAAACGCTTCTAAAAATGCTAGCGTTATTAAAATGCAACATGCGTCTTTTAAGGCGGTTTTAGTGTCATTTTTGGTGTCCTTTTGTATATGCTTTTTTTTCCGGAGTTTATGACGTTTTATAGAGCAGCCTATGGGAAAAATCATGAATAACGCTATACTAAGGCCTCGTGCACACTTCCATCACCATTTTCACAGCCGTTTTTGACGGGTTCGTGAGCCCATTTTAGCGGCCGCGTGGTTTCCGTGTGCACTCCGTGTTTCCGAGCGCCGAACATGGTACTGTCCAGGGTGCTGATAGAGCAGGGTTGTTCAGCGCTAGTCACTGTACAGGGTGCTGAAAGAGTTAATGGGCTGCACTGATCGGCGGTAACTCTTTCAGCACCCTGGACAGTGACTAGCGCTAAAGAATGATCATGCTCGGCGCTCGCAAAATAAAATTTATGAAATAAAAAATAAAAAAATCAGTTCATACTTACCCAGAACTCCATGAATTTTCCTCCTGTCCGGCCTCCTGGGATGACGTTTCATCCCATGTCACCGCTGCAGCTAATCACAGGCTGTAGTGGCGGTCACGCAAGTCTGGATGACGTCAGAAGGCTCTTCTCTCTATCAGTGATTGATAGAGACAAGTGGCTGCCGATTAGTGTAATATATCTGTAATGTACTTCTGCCCGCCCGGCCGTTGCTAGGCAACGGCTTCATCACACACGGACCGCACACGGATGCCTTCCGTCTGCCTTCAGTTTATTTGACGGACCCATTGACTTGCATGGGACTCACGGTTACGGAATCTCGGACCAAAGTAGGACATGCTCTACTTTTGTTGGAACGGAGCAACGGGACCGTAAAAAAAACTGAAGTGTGCATGGCCCCATTGAAATGAATGGGTCAGGGTGCTAGCCGTCAGAAAAACGGCCAGCACCCTGAAGGAAAAAGACTGAAGTGTGCACTAGACCTTAGAGCATGCTGCATTTGGAAAAAAATTCCACTGACCACAAAATTAGCTCAAAAAGGGCACAAACCAAAACATAGTTGTGTGCGGTGCATTTTATATTATACTATAGACTTTTAAGTAACATCTGCACTAAAAAACGTTTCAAAAAATGTCATTAAAAATGCCACCAAAAACACAGCACAATACTGTGTGTGAATCCAGTCTAAGGGTCAGTTCACACAGAGTTTTTTGACGCTGATTCCCACACAGTTTCCATGTCAAAATCAGCCCTAAAAAAACTCTATGAAGTCGCCCCCCATTGATTTCAATGGGTGGCAGAGACAGTTTTTTTTCCCGGGGCGGCTCTTGGCCACTCGCGGGGAAAAAAAAGCAGCATGTCCTTTCTTGGCTCAGTGTCCACCTCTGACCTCCTATTGAATCAATGGGAGGCAGGAAAGAACCTGTGGCACTCGTTTCTGAGCGTATTTTGCCTGCAGTCCTTGCATTAGCTTCAATGGTTGTGGACAAAAACACAGCGAAAAAAATAAATGCAGACAGTTTAAAATCTGCCTCAAAATTCCTGAAGGAATTCTGAGGCAGATTTTTTTTCTGCCTGCAAAGAAACTTCTGTGTGAACAGGGCCTACAGGTGCATGTGGTGCTTGCTGTGGTATTATCACAGTTGTGGTTTTTATGTTTCAATAATTTTTATTGAAGATTTTCAAATAACAAACATACGATAAACAATACAAGTAGCAGCCGGGGGCAGTCCTCATGAATCAAACTGTAACAGGCAAATATATACCAAATATTGCTGCATGTCAAGAGAAAAAAAGGGGAGGGGATACAAAAGGGAAGAGAAAGAAAGAGGGTGTAGAGAAGGGAAGGGAGGGTCGAGTATCCCAGAGGCCAAAAAATAAACCTAAGAGATCGTCCCAAGGTATCTGAGCTATGGCTGCCAAACTTGAAGGAAGAGCTCTTCCTTATCTGAGGCCATACAGTGTAAACGGTCATTGACCATAATTCAATTCAACTTAGTCTTAACCAGATGAAGAAGAATCACAGGGCTCTTCCAAGATGTAGCTATAGCAATTTTGTCTGCCAGAAAAAGAAAGGATATAAATTTATGAGAGGCCTTAGATAATCCAGGGATGGTCTCATTAAGTAACGCCTGTGTCGGAGACAGAGTCAAACTAATCTGAGTTATGGAATATAACATATTAAAGATTCTCCGCCAAAATCAGCAAACATTAGGGCAACCCCACCATATATGTAAAGGATCTAGCACACATCCACAGTGTCTGAAGCACAACGATAAGGCTGGGTTCACACGACCTATTTTCAGACGTAAACGAGGCGTATTATGCCTCGATTTACGCCTGAAAATAAGACTACAATACGTCGGCAAACATCTGCCCATTCATTTGAATGGGTTTGCCGACGTACTGTGCAGACGACCTGTAATTTACGCGTCGTCGTTTGACAGCTGTCAAACGACGACGTGTAAATTGACTGCCTCGGCAAAGAAGTGCAGGACACTTCTTTGCAACGTAATTTGAGCCGTTCTTCATTGAACTCAATGAAGAGCAGCTCAAGATTTACGAGCGTCACAGACGCCTCGCATAATACGGAGGAGCTTTTACGGCTGAAACGAGGCAGCTGTTTTCTCCTGAAAACAGTCTGTCATTTCAGCCGTAAAAGCCACTCACCGTGTGCACATACCCTAAGGAAGCAGAGAACAATTGGCCAGTCTAGAGGGAACTAGGTAACATCGTAAGAATACTTTATAATTGGCTTCAACCAACGAAGCATTAATAGAAATTTTCACAGTACGTTCTGCCATATCCTGCCATTCCCTTACAGTAAAGGATGTCTGTAAGTCCCTCTTCCACATAGACATATATGATAGTTTGTCCGCCGGGGAGACCATATGAGTAAATATGAGACAGAAGGTGATGACCATTAGGATTATTTAAGCATAATTGTTCAAATACAGACGTACTATGCAGAACCAAAGCAGGTCGAAATGAGGACATAAAATGGTGAATCTGGTGATAGCGAAAAATCTCAGACTCTGGCATGTGGTGAATAGACTAATAAAAATGACAGGGTTTTACCCCTAGTCTATAAAAAAAGTGTCCAATTCGATACAAACCCTTGTCCAGCCAACATTGAAATGCCTACGGTTGCAAACCAGGAGCAAAAATAGGGTTAGCAAACAATCGGGCTCCAGGCATATGTATAGAACAGAGCCGAAACCTGTGATCCAGCCTATCCCACAGCGACAAGGAAGAAGAGAGGAGTGGACACAATACAGGTGGTCTGTGTTTGGGCTTCAACCATAACAAATGGTCTACAGGAACCCCACGGGTAGCTGTCTGTTCAATAGAAATCCAATGTGTTTGATTACTGCTACCATGGAGTGAGACTAAGGCCTCAGGCCCACTTCAGGTTTTTCCTTCAGGGTGCTAGCCGTTTTTCTGACGGCTAGCACCCTGACCCATTCATTTCAATGGGGCCATGCACACTTCAGTTTTTTTGACGGTCCCGTTGCTCCGTTAGGATCCAAAGTAGAGCATGTCCTACTTTGGTCCGGGATTCCGTGACCGAGAGGCCCATGCAAGTCAATGGGGCCGTCAAAAAAACTGAAGGCACACGGAAGGCATCCGTGTGCCGTCCGTGTGTGATGGAGCCGTTGCCTGGCAACCGCAGGGCGGGCAGTAAAACATAACATATTACACTAATCAGCAGCCACTTGTCTCTATCAATCACTGATTGAGAAAAGAGGCTGATGATTAAAAATAAATCAGTTCATACTTACCCGGTCGTTGTCTTGGTGACGAGTCCCTCTTCTTCCTCCAGTCCGGCCTTCCAGAATGACGCGGCAGCCTGTGATTGGCTGCAGAGGCCGCTGCAGCCTGTGATTAGCTGCAGAGGCGGTCACGTGGGATGAAGCGTCATCCCTGGAGGCCGGCCTTCTGACGTCATCCTGACGTGTGTGACCGCCACTACAGCCTGTGATTGGCTGCAGCGGTGACATGGATGAAACGTCATCGCTGGAGGCCGGACAGGAGGAAAGTAAGTATGATTTTTATTTTTTTATTTCTTACATTAAAATTGTATTTTCCGAGCGCCGAGCATGGTACTGTCAAGGGGGCTGAAAGAGTTACCGCCGATCGTGCAGCCCATTAACTCTTTCAGCACCCTGGACAGTACCATTCTCGGCGCACGGAAACACGGAGTGCACACGGGAGTACAGACGGCCCATAAAACGGACACACGGATCCGTCAAAAACGCCAGTGAAAACCGTGTCGGAAGTGTGCACGAGGCCTTAGGGTGTCAGATGAGCAGCATAATAATATTTAGTGAGGTTCGGTAAACCCAAACCCCCAGAGGCTTTAGGAGCATATAGAGTGCTTTGTGGGACTCTACAACGTTTAGGATCCCAAACGAAGGACAATATAAGCCGTTGGAGGTCTTTTAATAAGGGGGCAGGGACATCTATTGGTAAGGTGCGGAAATAATATAAGATTCTGGGGAGGAACGTCATCTTAACAGCTGCTATCCTGCCAAACCAGGAAAGAGGCATAGAAGCCCAGTGTAACAGGTCTGTTTTTCATTTTTATTTGAGAGGGAGGAAGTTTGTGCGAAAAAGGGTGGAACAGCAAGTAGTGAGATGAACTCCTAGATTGGAGATTTTGTCTTCCCGCCATCTCAGCTCAAAGTTCAGTTGTATAAGCTTGGCCATGGAATGTGGAACGCTGATGTTCAAAACCTCAAACTTGTCATGATTGACCTTCAGTCCGGAAATGTGGGAAAATTGGTCAACGTGATAAAGAACGTGATAAAGATTCGGGAGGGACGTCAGTAATACCAATAAGATATTGCGTGCATTTATGTGTCTAACCCCTAACCTCAATTCCCTTAATGTCTTTATTCAGCCTGAACAGCTGGGCCAGGGGCTCGATTGCCAAAACAAAAAGAATAGGGGAGAGAGGGCACCCCTGTCTCGTTCCCCGGGCTATGGGTATGCGGTCTGAGAAAAAACACTTGATCATTACCTGGGCAGATGGAGTAGAGTAAAGGCTACTCAAAAGAGTAATACATTTATCGCCAAACACCCATTTCCGTAATACAAAGAATAAGTAGTCCCAAAGGCCTTATGCAGGTCTAGCGACAGGTCTAGTGACAGGCACAATGTTCCCGACCTCTGTGATCCATCCCACTGGGAACGAACAAGGGAGATAAGATCAATGATCTGTCTAGTCTGGTCAGCCGCTTGTCTATTCGGTACAAAACCCACCTGATCTGTAATGACCGGGGGGTAGGGAAACGGACAAGTGAGCCCTAATCTACCCGCCACTCTGTCCCTGCCTACTTGCAACGACCCGCCCTAGGCGACGGGGTACAACTGGGCGGCGGTCCCTGCACTCAGTAAGTGCACGACAAACACGACAAACATACAAGGGAATACAAGCAAGGGAAAGGGGCAGTTGCCCACGGCAACACCGTGAGCAACCAGAGTGGTGAACGAGCCGAGTCAAGCCAGGAGTGTGCGAGGTACCAAACGAAGAGCAGAAGAGTAGTCAGTAAGCCAGGGTCTGTATGGAGCAGGAACAAAATAGAAGGAGCTGTAGCTGGGCCAGGAAACCACACGAAAAAGAATAACAAGCAAGGAGGAACAGGAAATGCAGGTATAAATAGACAGAGGGCGGGAGCTAGCTGAGTCTGGCCAGGCTGCGATAGGCTCTCCCACTCCTAAGCCTGCCAGCCTGAGTGGTGGAAGCTGGAGTCAGTCTCAGGGATGTAGATTCAGGTGCTGACTGATTAATTAAGGGAGTTAACCCCGAAGCTGTGCCTGGCAGATCCTTTACAGTACCCCCCCTTTTATGAGGGGCCACCGGACCCTTTCTAAGTGGACCTGGCTTACTGGGGAAACGCAGGTGGAACCTCCTGACCAATACCCCAGCGTGAACATCCCGGGCGGGTACCCAAGTCCTCTCCTCGGGCCCGTAACCTCTCCAATGGACCAGGTACTGGAGGGAGCCTTGGACCATCTTGCTGTCCACAATCCTGGCCACCTCGAATTCCACCCCCTCAGGGGTGAGGACGGGAACAGGAGGTCTCCTCGAGGGAGCCAAGGACGGGGAGCAGCGTTTAAGGAGGGAGGCATGAAACACGTCGTGTATACGAAAAGACGGGGGTAACTCCAGCCGGAAGGAGACAGGATTGAGGACCTCAATGACCTTATACGGCCCAATAAACCGGGGAGCAAATTTCTTGGACGGAACCTTGAGACGCAAGTTCCTAGACGACAACCACACCAGATCCCCGACCATAAACAGGGGGTTAGCAGAACGTTTTCTATCAGCCTGAGTTTTTTGTACGCTCTGGGACGCCTCTAGGTTCTTCTGAACCTGGGCCCAGACTGTGCACAGTTCCCAATGAACGACCTCTACCTCGGGATTGTTGGAACTACCAGGTGAAACGGAGGAGAACCGTGGATTAAACCCAAAATTACAGAAAAAGGGAGAGACCCCTGACGAGTTACTGACCCGGTTATTAAGGGAAAATTCGGCGAGGGGAATGAATGGGACCCAATCATATTGACAGTCAGAGACAAAACACCTTAAGTATTGTTCTAGAGATTGATTAGTCCTCTCCGTTTGACCATTGGTTTCAGGATGGAAGGCAGAGGAGAAGGACAGATCAATCCCCAACTTCATACAGAAGGCTCTCCAAAACAATGAAACAAATTGTACCCCTCTGTCCGAAACAATATTGACAGGGACCCCATGGAGACGCAGGATGTGTTTGACAAACAAGGTAGCCAACGTCTTGGCGTTGGGTAGTTTCTTGAGGGGCACAAAGTGCCACATCTTACTGAAGCGGTCTACCACCACCCACACCACCGACTTGTCTTGGGATGGAGGCAAATCGGTGATAAAATCCATGGAGATATGTGTCCAAGGTCTCTGGGGAATGGGCAACGAACGCAGTAAGTCCGCTGGTCGGGACCTGGGAGTCTTGGACCTAGCACAAACCTCACAAGCGGCGACGTAGGCCTTAACGTCTTTAGGCAACCCAGGCCACCAATAATTTCTGGTAATGAGGTGTTTGGTACCCAGGATGCCTGGATGACCAGATAGTGCGGAGTCAGTCTCAGGGATGTAGATTCAGGTGCTGACTGATTAATTAAGGGAGTTAACCCCGAAGCTGTGCCTGGCAAATCCTTTACATGATCAGTAAGAATGTATTGTTCTAGGAAGGCATTAAGTCGGGTGGCCAAAATTTTAGTGAGTATTTTCATGTCAACATTAATCAGTGATATTGGCCGATAATTTTGACAGAAAGAGGGGACTTTACCTGGTTTGGGGATCACCGAAATGTATGCCTTAAGAGCTTCAGGTCCAGAAGGCTCCCATCCCTCAAATCATTAAAAAGGATGACCAAGTCAGGGGCCAAAACATTAGCAAATTTTTTATAGTAAAGTTTAGAGAACCCATCTGGTCCTTGAGATTTAGCTGATTTGAGGGATTTAATCGCATCCAAAACTTCCTGAAGCGATATAGGGGCCTCCATAGTATCCATGTGAGGGTCCTTCAATACAGGCAAGGAGATATCCTGAAATAATGCCTCGGCTTTCAGTGTATCTAAATGAGGAGGGGATTTATATAGTGAGGAGTAAAATGCAAAGAAATTGTGGAAAACCTCTTTAGGGTGTTGTGTGAGATTACCATTTGCTAACCGTAATTTAGGGACCATAAAGTTACGGGACAACGAAGCAAGTTTCCGATCTAAAATGGTGCCGGGTCAATCTCCAAAAGCCAAATAGCGCTCTTTCCTTTCTAAGCCCTGCCGTGTGTCCAAACAGCAATTTATGACCACATGTGGGGTATTGTTTTACTCGGGAGAAATTGCGTTACAAATTTTGCGGTGCTTTTTCTCCTTCAGTCCTTGTGGAGATGAGAAAAAATTAGCTAAACCTATATTTTATTAGAAAAAATTTAGATTGTCATTTTCAGAGCCTAGTTCCAATAATTTCTGCAAAAAACCTGTGGGGTAAAAACGTTCACTATACCCCTAGATAATTTCCTTGAGGTATGTAATTTCCAAAATGGGGTAACTTGTGGGGGGTTTCCACTGTTTTGGCCCCACAAGACCTCTTCAAACCTGACATGGTGCCTAACATATATTCTAATAAAAATAAGGCCCCAAAATCCACTAGGTGCTCATTTGCTTCTGAGGCCGGTGCTTCAATCCGTTAGCGAACTAGGGCCACATGTGGGATATTTCTAAAAACTGCAAAATCTGGGCAATAAATATTGAGTTGCATTGTTCTGGTAAAACTTTCTGTGTTACAAAAAAACAATGGATTAAAAATGAATTTCTGCAAAAAAAAAAGAAATTTGTAAATTTCACCTCTACTTTGCTTTAATTCCTGTGAAACGTCTAAAGGGTTAAGAAACTTTCTAAATGCTGTTTTGAATACTTTGAGGGGCACAGTTTTTAATATGGGGTGACTTATTGGGGGTTTCTAATATAAGGCCCTCAAAGCCACTTCACAACTGAACTGGCCCTTTGAAATTTTCTTGAAAAAGACGAGTCTAGACGGCAGCACAGAGGGCTTAAGGGAAAGCCTCCATGACTGCCATAGGAGGGAACGATACCCAATAGGATAGGAGATGGGTAGTGGAGGTAGGGAGAAAGGAGGAGAGGGGAGGAGACAAAGGGGGAGGTACCTGTTCCTCCCGCTGTTTTCGGCATTGAGCCGGAAGCAGCGGGAGGAACAACAGGTAGTGAACGGAGCTCTGCACTTACCTCTCACTGCCCCGTAGTAAGATGTCTTCTCCGGCCGCGTTGCTCAAGCAGCTGCAGGCTGCAGCAGCGTTCCACGATCCGGGCTGACTGGAAGAGACAGTAGCAGCGCTAGCCCGGATCCCTCAGGCAGGCCCGTCACGCTCTCTGTCGGCAGTTGGCACAGAGGCGCTCCCTTCCCCTGCCCTCTTCACAGGCGTTAGGGATATATCAGCGGGGGGAGAGATGATCCCTGCGGCCCCTGCTCCGATAAAGCAGATGGCGTCGTCGGGAGCGGTGGCTCAGGCCAGGTCACCCCGCCGCTCCCGGCGGTCCCATCCACCAGAGCGTCTGAGCCCAGACATGGCCCCGCGGGCCCGGCGTCGCAGGGGGAGCCCTTCTAAGGACGCTGCAGGCCAGGTTGCTGGGACGGGCGCCTCCTCCCAGGGCCTGCGTCCTGGCAGGAATCCCCAGCCGCGACGGGGCTCGAAGGTTAACAGGGAGTTGCAGGCCGGGCTCCCTATCACACCCCCGCCTTCAGCCGCAGTATGCCGGGTGCAGTCCACGGCCGCCCCGCATGGTGATGTGCCGGCTAGGGGGCAGGCTTCCTCAAGATCATCGGGGAGGACGCCAAGATCAACGACGACGTCGAGGCAACAGGTCCGGTCTGGGTCCCTACGGTCGGGCGGCAGGTGGCTGGCCCCTCGGCCAGCGTATCGGGGTCCCCATGTCGGAGATGTCGGTGTTAGTACCAGTCGGCAGCAAGAGAGGATCTAGAAGATGGAGAGCTGGATGAGTCGCAGCGCGGTCAGAATGTTCCGGCTGGCGGGAATACAGCGCCTGAGCAGCCTGGTGAGTGTGTAACTCCTACTTTACCGTATCCAGCAATTTTCATGTCGGGTTTTGAGGGTGGGGCAGCGAGCGCGGAGGTTGCGGCTGTCGATAGTGGTGTTGTCGGGCGCAATGGCTTATCGGACTTGGTGGGTTGTTTGCGCGAGTTAGTCGGGCGCTTAGATAGGGCAGCTGCTCCTGTAGTTCCGGCGGTGTCCCCGGCAGTGGTATGGGAAGGTCCTCGTGATGTACTGCCGCGGTCCGTGGGTGGTGATGTTCCGGGGGTGGCTAAGTAAGCAGTAGCAGTGTCGGATCAAACTGAGGCGCAGAAGGATGGGGATAGAATTAGGCTGGATGATCGTGCTCGGGGCGAGGTTTATGTCTGTTTTGAGGGTCCGTTAGGGGCTCACCTTAAACAGGAGGTTAGGGACCGGATTTGGAAGGATGAGTATGTGGAAATTTTTTCTCTTCTGCTGCTTGCAAAGTTCAACTTGGATAAAGGCAAGCGGGATGAGAGTAAGAAAGAAGAAGAAGAAGAATGCCAGCGGTATAGGCTTATCCCGCAGACGTTCGTTAATTGGTCGCAAGCTTTTGATATTTTGGCGAGCGTGATCGGGGAAAAGGCGCCGGAAAATTGCTCGGCATTGTTCTGTTATTTCGATGCCATCGGGGAGGCCTATCGGGCGTACGGGGGGCAGGCGTGGTTGCGGTATGATGAGCAATTTCGCCAGCGAAAAGCGGTACGGCCGGCGATTTGGTGGGATCAAAAAGATATTACGCTGTGGTTGCGGGTTACGGCCCCGGTTAAGCAGTCCTTTTCCGGGAGCGTTGGCCAAGGAGGTCAGTCGGGTCAGTCCGGACAGGGTTCCAGGTCAAAACTTGGGTTCTGCTGGCAATTCAATGATGGCCAGTGTAAGTTCGGGGCCTCATGCAAGTTTAAACATGTCTGTTCAGAGTGTAACAGCTCCTCTGATGGGGCGGCAAAATGTATGCGGAAAGGGAAGCGATTCAGGTCCTCAGTCCTCCTCAGTTGGCCAAGGGGCGGTCGCCGGTGAGGGTGGAAAGAATGGCACCGTATCTAATTGAATATCCAGATAGGGTGGCAGCCAAGTTAATTTTTCAGGGGTTTTTGTTTGGTTTTGTTATTCCCCCTCCTCCGTATGAGGTTCCGGTTACACGGCGTAACCTTAAGTCGGCTTATTTGCACTCGGCGGTCATTTCGAAAAAACTTTTGAAAGAAGTTGCGTTGGGGCGTATGTCCGGTCCTTTTGTCGAGCCGCCTATTATGAATCTAGTTGTATCCCCCTTGGGAATTGTGCCGAAACGGGAGACCCATAAATTCCGTTTGATACACCATTTGTCTTTTCCCAGGGGATCGTCTGTAAATGATGGGATAGATCACGATTTATGCTCGGTGGTTTACACGTCATTTGATAAAGCGGTGGCGTTAGTGCGTGGGGCGGGACCCGGGCGTTGTTGGCGAAGACAGACATTGAAGCGGCTTTTCGTTTGCTGCCGGTACATCCGGAGAGCCAACGGCTGTTGGGTTGCTTCTGGAACGGGGGGTTTTATGTCGATAGGTGTCTTCCAATGGGGTGTTCTCTTTCGTGCGCATACTTTAAGGCTTTTAGTAGCTTTGTGGAATGGGTGACGAATGGGTGACAAAGGATCAATGGTGGACTCATTGATACATTATCTGGATGACTTTTTGTGTGTCGGCCCTAGCGGTTCCCCTGTTTGTGGTAACCTGTTGTATTCATTGCAGAAAGTTGCGTCGGATTTTGGAATTCCTTTGGCGCCGGGGAAAACTGAGGGCCCAGTCTGTACCATCTGTTTTTTTTAGGGATCGCAATTGATTCGGTCGCTATGGAGTGCAGGCTGCCGGAGGATAAATTACTACCCTTGCGGCAGGAAGTGAGGCGGGCCTGCCGATTAAAAAAGATCACTTTGCGCGAACTCCAGTCACTGCTGAATTTTGTCTGTAGGATTATGCCAATGGGTAGAATTTTTAGTAGGCGATTGGCGGCAGCGACCCATTTGGGGGGACAGGTTCAGGGATAAAAAGGTTCGGGTCCACTGCCATAACATGGGGGTGGTGTTAGCGATTAACAATTTATCAGCATCTTCACCACCTGTGGTTCAGTTGTTGCGTCACCTAGTGTTGGTATGCTTGTCGCTAAACGCGTGGGTAGTGGCGGTGCATGTGCCAGTGGTGTCCAACTGTATTGCTGATGCTCTTTCTCGCTCGCAGTGGGATCGCTTTCGTCAATTGGCACCGGGAGCGGGCATTTGTGTTCGACACAGGGATCTGGAGTCTGGGGTTGGAAATTATTGGAGGAGTGATGGGGTACATTTGACCGAGGTTGGAATTGATCTGTGGAGTTTGGCCTTAGCAGAAGGAATTGAGAGGGCGGTTGTGGTATGGAGGAACTCACAGGCTTAAGGTAGTCAAGGCCTGTTTCGCTGTGGCGGGGGGAGGTACCTGTTCCTCCCGCTGTTTTTGGCATTGAGCCGGAAGCAGCGGGAGGAACAACAGGTAGTGAACGGAGCTCCCACCCTCCCGCCCTAAAATTGGGGGTAATTCTGGGATTAGGGTTGTTGTGCGTTTGTTTATTTTATGGTGTTTCTGATGTATGCTTATGTAACTTGTGTTTCTCATTTTCTTCGGAGCAGGTTCGGATGTTATGGCAGCTGGCGGGGGGTGTCCTTGAGGTTGGTCAGTACAAAATGGTGGGGGGGTCGCATCGGGGGTATGCGTCCCCCAAAAAGGTATATCATTTGAAGACTTCATAGGGTGTTATCCCTTTGAAGTGGTCTTCTGGTGGTAGGTATATCATTTGAAGACTTCATCGGGTGTTATCCCTTTGAAGTGGTCTTCTGGTGGTTGGAGCCATCTGCAGAGGTGAGCGGTGCCTCCGAGCTGGTTTTACGGCTGGAGGTAAAGAGTTGGTGGTGGTTTGCAGATGGCTAACTTAAAGGAAATCCGGTGTTAAAAGGGCTTCAAGGACTTCCCCTGCTCTGTTAAGTGTTAATAATGTTGACTGTTATTTCTGATTCTGACCCATGTTGGGTCATGTGAATTATGGGAGGAATTCTCTGGTCGTATTCCTAAAGGAGTTATCCGAATGTTTTGGATTAAAATTGCATTTAAAATAATGTAAATAAATAAACGGCTGCTGTGGCCATTTCATATCCAACCTCGGTTGTCACGTGTCGTTATTTGGTGGTGGGCAAGAAAAGGGGGAATAAGGTTAAATGGTTAAATAACACATGACTCTACTTAGGCCAGTCAAGACGAGGCTGGACGGCAGCATGGAGGGCTTAAGGGAAAGCCTCCATGACTGCCATAGGAGGGAACGATACCCAATAGGATAGGAGATGGGTAGTGGAGGTAGGGAGAAAGGAGGAGAGGGAGAGGGGAGGAGACAAAGGGGGGAGGTACCTGTTCCTCCCGCTGTTTTTGGCATTGAGCCGGAAGCAGCGGGAGGAACAACAGGTAGTGAACGGAGCTCCCACCCTCCCGCCCTAAAATTGGGGGTAATTCTGGGATTAGGGTTGTTGTGCGTTTGTTTATTTTATGGTGTTTCTGATGTATGCTTATGTAACTTGTGTTTCTCATTTTCTTCGGAGCAGGTTCGGATGTCATGGCAGCTGGCGGGGGGTGTCCTTGAGGTTGGTCAGTACAAAATGGTGGGGGGGTCGCATCGGGGGTATGCGTCCCCCAAAAAGGTATATCATTTGAAGACTTCATAGGGTGTTATCCCTTTGAAGTGGTCTTCTGGTGGAAGGTATATAATTTGAAGACTTCATCGGGTGTTATCCCTTTGAAGTGGTCTTCTGGTGGTTGGAGCCATCTGCAGAGGTGAGCGGTGCCTCCGAGCTGGTTTTACGGCTGGAGGTAAAGAGTTGGTGGTGGTTTGCAGATGGCTAACTTAAAGGAAATCCGGTGTTAAAAGGGCTTCAAGGACTTCCCCTGCTCTGTTAAGTGTTAATAATGTTGACTGTTATTTCTGATTCTGACCCATGGTGGGTCATGTGAATTATGGGATGAATTCTCTGGTCGAATTCCTAAAGGAGTTATCCGAATGTTTCGGATTAAAATTGCATTTAAAATAATGTAAATAATGTAAATAAATAAACGGCTGCCATTTCATATCCAACCTCGGTTGTCACGTGTCGTTATTTGGTGGTGGGCAAGAAAAGGGGGAATAAGGTTAAATGGTTAAATAACACATGACTCTACTTAGGCCAGTCATGTGAGAAATTGCTGCTAAAGTTCTAAGCCTTGTAACGCCCTAGAAAAATAAAAGGATGTTCAAAAAACTATGCAAACTAAAGTAGACATATGGGGGATGTTAGTTAGCAACAATTTTGTGTGGTATAACTGCCTGTCTTACAAGCAGATACATTTAAATTGAGAAAAATACAAATTTTTGAAATTTTTCGCTAAAATTTTGTGTTTTTCACAATTAAATACTGAACGTATCGAGCAAATTTTGCCAGTAACATAAAGTCCAATGTGTCACGAGAAAACAATCTCAGAATCGCTTGAATAGGTGAAAGTATTCCGACGTTATTACCACATAAATTGAAATATGTCAGATTTGAAAAATGAGGCTCTGTCAGGAAGGTCAAAAGTGGCTAAAGAGGGAAGGGGTTAAAGAGGCTCTGTCACCAGATTTTGCAACCCCTATCTCCTATTGCAGCAGATCGGCGCTGCAATGTAGATAAGAGTAAAGTTTTTTTTTTAAAAACGAGCATTTTTGGCCAAGTTATGACCATTTTTATATTTATGCAAATGAGGCTTTCTAAAGTACAACTGGGCGTGTTTAAAGTTAAAGTACAACTGGGCGTGTATTGTGTATGTACATCTGGGCGTTTTTACTTCTTTTACTAGCTGGGCGTTGTGAATAGAAGGCTACATTTGATTCTGCAGCAGCATCAACTACAGGTAAGTCGATGTAGCTTCTTACCTGCAAACGCCGATGCTGCTGCAGAATCAAATGTAGCCTCTGGTGCCGATGTGTCCTCGCCCGTCCGACACGATGCAGGACCTGGGGCAGGAAGTGAGTGACGTCACAGCGTGATCTCTCGAGAACACGCTGTGTGTCTGTGCACTGCCAGAAGCTAGGTGGTAACGAAGAGAAGTGGATGATGCTGATTCGTCAGCATCATACACTTCTATTCACAACGCCCAGCTAGTAAAAGAAGTAAAAACGCCCAGATGTACATACACAATACACGCCCAGTTGTACTTTAACTTTAAACACGCCCAGTTGTACTTTAGAAAGCCTCATTTGCATAAATATAAAAATGGTCATAACTTGGCCAAAAATGCTCGTTTTTAAAAAAACAAAACGTTACTCTTATCTACATTGCAGCGCTGATCTGCTGCAATAGGAGATAGGGGTTGCAAAATCTGGTGACAGAGCCTCTTTAAGGACCGACGCCTCTGGAGGAGCCAAATCAGCAAAGATCTGTATGTCGCAGCTACGCAATCGCAGCTGATCCGCGGATCTGGAAGCTTTCATGACCTTTTCCTTCACAGAATAATAATGAGGCTTCACCAGCACATCTCTAGGCAGACCATCCGAGCAGGGAGCAGTAAGCGCCCTATGCACTCTGTCGACATCAAAATAGCAGTGAGGTAAATCAGGAAGGAGCTGCTTAAAAAGACCTTGTACCGCAGTTTCTAAGTCCAGGACATTTTCTGACAGACATCTGATACGAAAATTTTCCCTCCTGGATCTATTTTCCATATCTTTCCGCTTAGAGTGGGCTTCCTCAAGCTACTGGTATACAGTATGTCATCAATACAATCAGAGTGCTGCTTAACAGTCGTCACCGTGTTATCAATTTTAGCCTCCATTGCTTCCATTCTAGATTCCAAAGCATGAAAATCAGCTTTAGGGCATGACCAGACGTGACGTTTTTCTGCAGACACTGTCCGCATCAATGCCGCACATAATCTGCGTTGCAGATTCCGTTGTCGGCTTTGCCTAAAATATGCAGTAAATTGCTGTGGATTAGCCGTTGCGTATTCAGGTGAAGAGTACATCCTGCTGTCTTTTAAATCATTTCATCTCAGTCTGGCTATAGACCTCGAAACATATAGGTCCAGCCAGAATGAAGAAATATCCTGGTCGTAAAACCAATCCGCAACGCAACACACATAACATCTGTGGATTTCATTGCGGAATTTTGAATCTCCATTGAAGTCAATGGAGAAATTCCGCAACAAGTCCGCAACAAGTCCGCAACAAGTCCGTAACAGCCAGTGTATGCTGCGGACACCAAATTCCGCACCGCAGCCTATGGTCCGCAGCTGAGTTTTCCGCCACGTCTGCAAGAACCTAACTAAAAAGGTGCGGAAACCAATGGAGAAAATGTCCGCTGCGGATTTCTGCAGCGGACTGTCCGCAGCGGAATTCCAGAGCAATTCCGCCACGTCTGGCCGTGCCCTTAAGTTCAGATGTGATCTTCACACACGTTTTCTCAAGTTCTTGCTGCAAAAGTTGTGAAAAGTGTGCAATAAGAACTTTATCTCCCGAATATTCACCAGCGTCAGCCTATAGCTGCGGGGAGGGTAATTGAGGTCTCCATCTTGCCCAGCCTGGCTAAATGAGACCCTTTTACCGCAGGTTATGCGGAGGAGCCATTGAACCATTCATCCCCAAATAAGTCTGAGGCAGGGCTCGGGCTTTGAAAACACGGAGTACCTCCATCCATCAGGTCCGGCGAGGATTCCTGCAGCTGAGGAGAGTGAGGCGGGTCCGGCGCCATCACAGCCTGCTCTGCATGTGCACTCTGTAATGGAGGCTCCGATACAATAGCCAAAGATTTGGTCACAATCCCGTTTTTTTTGGCATTCGCTTTCACCATCAAAAGATCCCTGAAAGGGAGCAGGAGGAATTCCAGTGGAGTGTGAGCAAGGGGAGCAGCTAGAAATCGCTAAAAATCGCTGGATACTCCCGCTGAGGTGCGGAGGTCGAGGGAGAAACGTCCACCATTAGCCCTGCGCGCATGCGCCTCTCACAGTTGTGGTTTTTAAATGGTTTTACGACTTATTCAAAAAATTGCCAATGGTAGGAGGGATGCATTAAAAAAAAATTACAAAAAGATTTACTCACCTCACAGATCCCTGGAGTTCCAGAAACGCCGCCCCGGTCCTATCCAACGCTGTTTATTGACATGACTGCTGCGATGACGTGCCCGTATACCAATGTGGTCGCTACAGCCAATCACTGTGTCCTATACCCACCTAGACCATTTGTTGGCTGCAGTGATCATGTATGTACACAAGCACATCATCGCTGCAACCATGTCAATAAACAGTGGAGGGGAGGACAGGAGCGGCGACGCTGGAACTCCGGGTATCTGTTAGGCCGGATTTACACGAGCGTGTGCCTTTTGTGCGTGCAAAAAACGCGGCATTTTGCATGCGCAAAAGATACTTAACAGCTCCGTGTGTCAGCTGCGTATGATGCGTGTCTGCGTGATTTTCGCGCAGCCGCCATCATTATGACACTGTATGTTTTTAAACAGAAAAGCATGTGGTGCTTTTCTGTTTTCATTCATACTTTTTACTGCTGTTGCGCGAATCACGCGCGTCACACGGAAGTACTTCCGTGTGCTGCACGTGATTTTCACGCACGATTGACTTCAATGGGTGCGTGATGCGCGAACAACGCACAAATAACGGACATGTCATGAGTTTTACGCAGCGAACACACGCTGCGTGGAACTTACAGACAGTCTGCTCGGCCCCATAGACTAACATAGGTATGTACGAGGCGCGTGATTTTCACGCGCGTATCACGGACGTATATCACGTTCGTCTAAATAAGCCCTTAGGTGAATAATGATTATATTTTTCACGCGCGCTGCACGGACATATATCACGTTCGTCTAAATAAGCCCTTAGGTGAATAATGATTATATTTTGTTCAATGCATCCCTTCTACCTTTGCCAATATAAAAAAGTTTTCGGGAATCTTTTCTGTGTCATCATCCCATCCGACATATCAATGGATAAAAATGCAACAAAACTGCGACCAATAGGGTATGCCAAGTTTTTCTAAATCTGCAGCATGCCATAAAACCCTGGTTTTATCCTTAAGCCCCATGCACACGACTGTAATGGTTTTGCAGGCCGCAAAAGTACGGATCTGTTGCGATCCATTTGTCTGTGAAAAAACTTTTGTTGTGTATACGTGTCATCTCGATTCACGGTACACAAAAAAAAATTATTATTTCACCAGTTTATAAAGCCGTAATTCCGGACCATAAAATGACTTGACTTGTCCTGAGTTTTTGCTGTCCGGATTCGTCTACCCAGCATCCATTAAAACCGCGGTCGTGTGCATGGTGCCACAGAAATGAAAGGGTTCGCAATTTATCCGCAAAAATGCAGATAAATTGCGGACACAAATGCACTGTCGTGTGCCTGAGGCCTTACTGTGTGAATGGGATTTTATCAAGCGAAAAAATCATTGGGCCGCCGCATGTGAATATAGCCTAGCAGACCTCTGTGCAGCAACTTCTATTTACTTATAGGAGCTATTTATACTATTAAAAGTGGCGTAACTACCGCTGTAGCAGCCATAGCGGCTGCTACGGGGCCCGCACGTGCCCCCCCACACTCAGTAGCAATGCCACATTCAATAGTATCTGCATCCGCAGAAATCTTAGGTATCTCCATGCTCTGCCACATACTAGGCTACAGGCCACGTTCGGTCTGCAGCCTATCAGCCGCAGGGACAGGATCCCTGCGCAGGCCGGCATGATGACATCACTGGAACACGCCGGCCTACGCAAGGATCCCGTCGGCGTTGATTCTTTGGAGCAGCTCCGTTCGTCGTGGGGCCTAGGTGAATATAACGTTTTTTTGTTTTATTTGTTTGGGGACGCTATCTATAGGGGGTTGTGTGTGGTGCTATCTACAGTGGGCTGCATGGCACTATCTACAGGAGGGTGTGGCACTATCTACAGGGGGTGTGTGTGTGGCACTATCTACAGGGGTTGTGTGTGGCACTATCTACAGTGGACTGTGTGGCACTATTTACAAGGGGGCTATGTGACACTATTTACAGGGGGGCTGTATGGCACTATCTACAGGGGGGCTGTATGGCACTATCTACAGGGGAGGTGGGGGCACTATCTGAGGCAGGGCTCGGGCTTTGAAAACACAGGGTACCTCCATCCATACTGTACATCATCTGCAGGGGGCACTATCTACAGGGGGGCTGTATGGCTCTATCTACAAGGGGGAGGTGGGGGGCTATCTACTGGGGGGCTGTATGGCACTATCTACAAGGGGGAGGTGGAGGGGCTATCAACAGGGGGGCTGTCTGGTGCTATCTATAGGGGGGCTGTATGGCGCTATCTACAGGGGGCTGTATGGCACTATCTAGAAGGGGTAGGTGGGGGCGCTATCTACAAAGGGGGGCTGTATGGCACTATCTACAAGGGAGAGGTGGGGGGGCACTATCTACTAGGGGGGCTGTATGGCACTGTCTACAAGGGTGAAGGGGGAACTATCTACAGGGGGGAAGAGTGGCACTATCTACAAGGGGGTGTGACACAGTCTACAGGGGGGCAGTATAGCACCGTCTACGGGGGGCTATATGGCACAATCTACAGGTGGGCTATATGGCTGAAACTACAGGGGTCTGTATGTCACAATATACAGGGGGGCACTATCTACAAGGGAGGGCTGTGTGTGGCACCCAGGGGAGGGGAGGCCCAGTCAAAAGTTTGCTATAGGGCCCAGTCTCTCCTAGATACACCCCTGACTATTGATATTGTCACGCTCCACAGAAGTGACACTCTACTGTTACAAAAGAAAATTGTAGCAATGCTTATGGGACAGGAACATTATTTACTTTCTCTGGTAAACTCACAAAGTACTTGCCTTTATATCCATGGATAACTATATCAGTGATACCAATAGCAGCAGCTACAATCCCTGCCCAGAAAGTAAAGCAGAAAACTTTCATTTGGTCTAATGTCATTAATTTAATTTTTCCTAAATAATTTGCACTTTCACATTCTGCTGTCAAGTTCCATGTTTTCTTTTGACTGCTTCCCTATTGCGGCACGGACCCTTCATACCTGTTTTTTGGTTCTTTCAAGGAAGTCTCTTTTTTTTGCTTATTGTTCACGCATGTCTCTGCGCCTTTACCTCTTCACTCTCTGCACTCTACTGTTCCTATCTGTGGTCTGCCACTCTCCTGTCTACATGGTTATCTCTCTTTTAATTGACCAGCCCACTGCCCATACTGCTGTGTTCCAGAATTTTCTGTAACTAGTGCAGATTTTCATTCTGGGTTATCTCGTCCACCTTTCCTAAAGGGGTTGTCTCACTAAGACAACACCTTTCCCACGGGCATAGCTAAAGGCTCATGGGTCCTGGTGCAAGAATTCAGCTTGGGTCCCCCTACCCCTCCCCAACACCACCAGACCCCTGCACACGCCTATGCCCAGCCGCCATGCCCGACAGACAAAATGGATGCCCCCACAGTATAATGCTCCCAATAGCTGCCCGCACACAGTATATTGCCCCCATAGCTGCCACATACAGTATAATGCCCCATACAGTATAATGCCCTCAATAGCTTCCACATACAGTATAATGCCCCCCATACAGTATAATGCCCTCCATAGCTGCCACTTACAGTATAATGCCCCACATACAGTATAATGCCCTCCATAGCTGCCCCATACAGTATAATGCCCCATACAGTATAATGCTCCCCATAGCTGCCACATACTTGCAGACGCATATGTATGTGACTCTGTATGAATAATCAGCGTACCCTCTATGTACACATCTATATTTATACCATGTATATACCATATATATATCGACATCAATTTTAATCCTATGTACTAATACACAATGAGGGGAATTTACTAAGACTGGCATTTCATATGCCAGACTTAAACTGATATGTCCTGGAGTACAAAACACCAAAATTTATTAAGAGGTGCATGACTCTTAATAAATTTGGGGCATCTTTGACTGTCCGTACGGCACATATTAAAATCTTGTGCCATCGTTATCGACAATTTCTGCAGTAAATGATGGTAAATCTGTCAGTCAGCAGGAGGCCCCACCCCTCCAGATAAACTCCACCCACCTTTCTCAACACTTTAGAACAGTAGCAAGAGGTGTGAAAAGTCGCAAATTATAAGGCAAATATGGCGTGCACCATAATTTGCACCTTTTCTATGCCATAAAAGCGGCATATTGTCTTTTATAAATTCCCCCCTAGATGCTAATACTTGGATTGACAGATGACTGCAGACCGTAGTTATCTTTGCACCACATTTCCACCATGCCAATAAGAATCCAAGTTATTTCTATAGGTTCATAACTGGATATTGTATTTGAGTCTATAACACTGATACTCTTCCTATTTGCAATATTTGAGAAAGTTGGACCAGCACTACAAGTCGTCAGGTGACAAACTGGCATAAAAGCTTAATATTAGGAGGACTTTGCAAATAGTTATTTTGCACAAATTGCCAGTAAAGCTATCCATACACTAAAGATAGGTGTCACCAAATGACAGCTATTCCTCCCGACTCCCGCATAAATGTCCATACTTGGCTCGGCCGATCGTGCATTTGTATTTAACGTGGGGAGGGGAATAAGCCGCTGCCAGACACTTGCAGTGGCTTATCTCCTGTGCGAACAAATGATCGGACATGTTGAAATCCAACATGCCGATCCTTCTTTCCCCCTGAAATCTGTCATTGGGGGAAAGTTGGGACATAGATAGCCTTCGGCCGACTGTCAGGCGATTTGGTCCAGTCACACATAGCGCAATTATTTTTGCGTATAATTCCGCTGCGGAAATTTACACCATGTATTCTTATGGGTGAAAAGAAATTCACAACACATACATGGTTTAAATTTCTGCGCAGAATTTTGCCAGTTTAGAAATACTTTCTGCAGCATTTTCTGTATGTGTTGCAGATTATGGATGTGTAATTTTGTCATAAACTCCAATGCATTGTGAAATTCCGAACCGAAATACGCAAAGCAAATAACGCAGATTACTATTTTTATGCCACGTGTGACTGCACCCTAAAGGTTCTCTTACGTGGGCAGATATTCTGCCCATTAACAGAGCATTGATTGACAATAATATATGTCGATTTGCGCTCATTTACATGGAGCAATGCCTGCAAATATGGGGACGATTAATCATTAATGGTTGTTTGTCCCCATACATTTTTCATCTTGACGGCAGCACATCAGGGAGATTACAAAGGGAGATGTGCTGCTGACTAGTGATAATTTTTCCGGCTGCACAAAAGATGCGATAGCCGACTAATGAGCTCTTGCGCCTGATCGTTGTGATCGGGAACGATCATTCATCTGATTATTGGCCTAGAAAAGGGCCAGAACACAATCAGTAAATCTATTCCGAATGATAAGCAGTTTTCAGTTAAACAAGATTACAAAACAACAACAAACTGTAGTGAAATTCAGGAAGGAGAGGAATTAGCGTATTGAAGAAATGCTTTAGATAAATCTCACTGAAATCATAACTCACCAGTGAGTGACGGTGGCGAGGGCTAGAAACTGACAACTGCTATCAGTGCCATTTTGTGGCTTCCATGGATTTTGTCATGTCACATCCCCACACTGTAAGGCTTGATTCACACTGGCATGTTCGGTCCGTAAAGGACGGAACGTATTTCGGCCGCAAGTCCCGGACCGAACATACTGCAGGGAGCCGGGCTCCTAGCATCATAGTTATGTACGACGCTAGGAGTCCCTGCCTCGCTGCCGTACAACTGTCCTGTACTGTAATCATGTTTTCAGTACGGGACAGAAGTTCCACGGAGAGGCAGGGACTCCTAGCGTCGTACATAACTATGATGCTAGGAGCCCGGCTCCCTGCAGTGTGTTCGGTCCGGGACTTGCGGCCAAAATACGTTCCGTCCTTTAAGGACTGAACATGCTCGTGTGAATCCAGCCTAAGGCCTTATTCAGATGAGCGTAAAACTCGTCCATGTGCTGTGCGTGGAAATCACTCACAGCACACGGACCCATTGATTTAAATGGGGCTGTTCACACATGTGTGAGTTTTCACGCAGCGAGAGTCCATTGCGTGAAACTCACTGCATGTCCTATGTTGGTGCATTTTCATGCGAGTGCCTGAAAAACACATGCCACTCGCAAAGCACACTGATGCAACAACACATCGCACATGGACAGATTCACGCACGGTTTTTACGCGCGTAAATCTGTTACGTCCGTGTCAATATAGCCTAAGGCTACATTCAAACGAGTGTCTCTGATTTACGCATGTAAAAAATGCAGCGTATTTCTTGCACTTCATGTCTGTGTGCCATCAGTATGCATTGCTTATGGCATCAGTGTGCTTTGCGTGTGGCATGCGTTTTTCACGTCCGTGCAAGCATTTTTTTAAAATGTTATTAATTTCTCTGCATTTGATGACAGCACACGGATGTTGTCCGTCCGCGTGCTGTTCATGTTTTTCACGTACCCATAGACTTCAATGGATGACAAGGTGAACAAAACACCCCAATATAGGACCTGTAGTGAGTTTCACGCAACGGACACTAACATGTCTGAATAGCCCCATTGAAATGAATGGGTCCATGTGCTGTCAGCAGGGCTGGCCTTAGGTTGGATGGCGCCCTGTGCAGGACTCTCTATTGCCGTCCCCTACACAAACCAAAAATTAACCACATATATAGACACGCACATACTGGAACACATATACTGTACATACATAAAGACAGATATTTAGACATACAGGCAAATATACATACACACATCTGGAATATATACATACAGGTAAAAGGAACAAACAAGATATAGGAGCTGCACTGTAGCATAAACCAAAAGATGGCGGGTGCTATCCTCAGAGGAATCTTGACAAAAAACCTCATGTAAATGTTAAACCACAATAAAAAGCAATAGGCAGCACTCCAATGTGGTAGAAAAATCCCAAAAATTTAATCACCCAACATACAGGCAACGTTTCACCTTCCCATTGAAGGCATTGTCAAGCTTGACAATGCCTTTAATGGGAAAGTGAAACGTTGCCTGTATGTTGGGTGATTACATTTTTGGGATTTTCCTACTAAATTGGAGTGCTGTCGCTTTCTTTGGATTGTGGTTGATACATACAGGTAAATATATAGACATACAGACACATATACACACACACAGACCGGCAGATAAATACACAGAGAGGAACATATACAAATACATAAAAGGCACAAATATACAAGCACAAAGACACATTCACAAACAGACCCATATATACCCAGTACAGATAATGTAGTAGATGTTAGCTACAGTCCTATGTAACACCACAGATAACACACAGTAATAACTCTGAGTACAGATAATGTCGTAGATGTTACCTGCAGTCCTATGTAACACCGCTGATAACACAGTGATAACTCTGAGTACAGATTATATAGTAGATGTTACCTGCAGTCCTACGTAACACCACAGATAACACAGTCATTTTAAGTGATTGAAATCCACAGCATGATCTAATTTACGTGTGGAAAATTTTCAGCAGCATAATTTCCTATCTCCTAACTTATCTATTAGGCGCTCTGATGCTGATCACTACAATGTGATTTTTATTCAAAAACATTTATTAGTTGCAGAGTTATGAGAATTTTTCTAAAAATGCTAATGTGGCTATACTTGCCAAATGGGAGGTGACTCTTTCTTTTCACTCTGGGCGATGTAATGTTTTCTGTATGACGCTGTCCAATCAGCATACAGTTCTCCTCTTCCCTGCCCAGCAACACAGAGTGATCATATAGTATATAGCTGCCATTCCCGACTGTGTTTTCAACTGGTGATATCTCTGGTTGTTTCACAGCTAGAACTGCGATCCCGGGGTCATATGAAAGATTAGAATCTCATCTTTCATATGCCACCAGTCAGAGATATGTCTATTTAAATGATCCCCCCTTCCCTCCAGCCTCAGTCTCTCACGCTGTGTGAAGCAGCTACATGCTGATAGGACAGGGTCAGAAGCTGTGTGGTAGCTCCACCTCAGGAGAATCGCTGGTGTTGACCCCCCACTTGTTTAGTATAGCCTCATTTGCATATTAAGAAAAAAGCTCATAACTTTTAAAATAATGAACGTTTTGGGACACATTTTCCACTAGCATTATCAGCTAGGCGATAGGGCATTAAGGCCCTTTTACACTGGGTGATTATCGTGCAGACGAGTGTTCTATCTGACGTTCCGTCAAAGGTTTTCATCAGAATGGAGCCCTGACTGAAACAAACGGAAACCGTAGATGATTACGCTATTCATCCTGTCAAAACGACAGAACCCTTGCACAACTGAGACAAACGGAAACCATTGGCACCAGATCCGTCACCAGTGAAATCACGGTTTTCGTTTGTTTCAGTCAGGGCTCTATTCTGACGGAAAGCTCAGACGGAACGTCAGACTAGAGCCCTGACATGTATGTGTACGAAGCCTAAGGGCACATTCAGACGTGGCGGAATTGCTGTTGAATTCCACTGCGGACAGTCCGCAGTGGAATTCTTCAGCAGCCGTTTTTTACATTTGTTTCTATACATTTTTAGGAAACTTAGTTCAGATGTTGCGGAAAATAACTGTGCAGAATTTTCCCTCCACAGCATGCTCATTTTGTTGCGGAGAAGAAGCAGAATTTCACTGCGGATTTCAGCATTTGCATTCCAAACGCTGAAATCTGCAGCAAGTCTGCTGTGATATCTGCAACGTCTGAATTACCTGTCAAATATGAAAATGTTGCTTCAAATTCGCAAAGAAACTGTGGCAACAATTTCAGCGGAAAAATTCCGCCGACATCTGAACATGGCCTAAGGCTCTGTTCACATCTACGTAGGGGTCCCGTTCTGACATTCCGTCAGAGCTTTCCATCAGAACGGGACCCTGAACAGACACAAACTGACACGAGTTCATTGATTTCAATGGTGACGGATCCGGTGCCCATGGTTTCCGTTTGTCTCTGTTGTGCACCGGATCCGTCATTTTGCCAGATGCAATAGCGTAGTCGACTACGCTATTGCTTCGCTATTGCCTCCGGCTAAACAATGGGTCCGGTGCACAACAAAGACAAACGGAAACCATGGGCACCGGATCCGTCGCCATTGAAATCAATGGTGATGGAAACGGAAACCTCTGGTTTCCGTTAGTGTCTGTTTCTGTTTACGGTCCCGTTCTGATGGAAAGCTCAGACGGAACTTCAGAACGGGACCCCAATGCAGATGTGAACAGAGCCTAAGCCCGCTATCCTTTTTTCTCTGTCTCATTTATTTTTCTCTTTCCTTTATTTTTCTTTTAGATAAATAGATAAATTACTCGATTTTGTAGATCAGGTTTAAAGCAAAAGATTAAATAAACAATGATAATTAGCATCAATTAAGATAACACAGTGATTTCGTTATCAGGATAGATAAGGCAGATAAGGCTTAGTTTAAAGAGGCTCTGTCACCAGATTTTGCAACCCCTATCTGCTATTGCAGCAGATAGGCGCTGCAATGTAGATTACAGTAACGTTTTTATTTTTAAAAAACAAGCATTTTTGGCCAAGTTATGACCATTTTTGTATTTATGCAAATGAGGCTTGCAAAAGTCCAAGTGGACGTGTTTAAAGTAAAAGTCCAACTGGGCGTGTATTATGTGCGTACATCGGGGCGTTTTTACTACTTTTACTAGCTGGGCGTTCTGACGAGAAGTATCATCCACTTCTCTTCACAACGCCCAGCTTCTGGCAGTGCAGACACAGCCGTGTTCTCGAGAGATCACGCTGTGACGTCACTCACTTCCTGCCCCAGGTCCTGCATCGTGTCGGCCACATCGGCACCAGAGGCTACAGTTGATTCTGCAGCAGCATCAGCGTTTGCAGGTAAGTAGCTACATCGACTTACCTGCAAACGCCGATGCTGCTGCAGAAACAACTGTAGCCTCTGGTGCCGATGTGTCCTCGCTCGTCCGACACGATGCAGGACCTGTGAGTGACGTCACAGCGTGATCTCTCGAGAACACGCTGTGTGTCTGCACTGCCAGAAGCTGGGCGTTGTGAAGAGAAGTGGATGATACTTCTCGTCAGAACGCCCAGCTAGTAAAAGTAGTAAAAACGCCCCGATGTACGCACATAATACACGCCCAGTTGGACTTTTACTTTAAACACGCCCACTTGGACTTTTGCAAGCCTCATTTGCATAAATACAAAAATGGTCATAACTTGGCCAAAAATGCTCGTTTTTTAAAAATAAAAACGTTACTGTAATCTACATTGCAGCGCCTATCTGCTGCAATAGCAGATAGGGGTTGCAAAATCTGGTGACAGAGCCTCTTTAAATGCCCTGTTACACGGTCCAATGATCGAGCATATGAGCGTACATGTGAACGCTTGTTCCCAATCATTGCCCTGTGTAACGATCAGCAAACTGAAATTCATTATGCCCGACCCTTTCTCCCCTGACATCTGCCGTCAGGAAAGAGTCAGGACACCGCCATACACATCAGATGGTCGGCCGATCCCGCCAAATCAGCAGGTTCGGCCGACATACATCTAAGCTTAAGTTCACATGTAGCGTGGAATTTTTGACTGGAATTTCTGGGCGGCAATTGCGCAGCATATTCCAGTAGCAGCAACATGGATGAAATTTTAACAAATCTCACCCGCACACTGTAGAAAAAAAATATGCAAAAAAAAGGTGTGGAAATGTACTTGTGGTGCGGATTCTCAATCAGCAGCATGCTAATTTCTCTTGCGAAAACGCTGGGGAATTTCCGCACAAAAAATCTGGTCACAGCGTTTATGCTACATGTGAACATGGCTTAAAGGTGGATTCACGCTCAGCGTTTTTATGAAAAACGCAGCCTTTTTAGTGACATTTTTCCTGCCATTTTTTGCTGCGTTTTAAGTGGCAAAAAATGCTGTAGCCAGATGATAGTTAAAGAGGCTCTGTCACCACATTATAAGTGCCCTATCTCCTACATAAGGAGATCAGCGCTATAATGTAGGTGACAGTAATGCTTTTTATTTAAAAAAATCTATTTTCACCACTTTATTAGCGTTTTTACATTTATGCTAATGAGTTGCTTAATGCCCAAGTGGGCGTGTTTTTACTTTAGACCAAGTGGGCGTTGTACAGAGGAGTGTATGACGCTGACCAATCAGCGCCATGCACTCCTCTCCATTCATTTAGGCAGCGCATAGGGATCCTTTTAGATCGCTATGTGCTGTCTTAGGCTGGGTTCACGCACCCTATTTACGGATGTAATTCGGGCAATTTAACCTCGAATTACGTCCAAAAATACGGCTCCAATGCGCCGGCAAACATCTGCCCATTCATTTGAATGGGCTTTACGATGTTCTGTGCCGACGGTCTTTTTTTTTTTACGCGCCGCTGTCAAAAGACGGCGCGTAAAAAAGACGCCCGCGTCAAAGAAGTGCCTGTCACTTCTTGGGATGTAATTGGAGCCGTTTTCCATTGACTCCATAGAAAAACAGCTCCAATTACGTCCGTAATGGACGCAGTGAAAAACGCTGGCAACATGCCATTACGTCTGAAATTCAGGAGCTGTTTTCTCCTGAAAACAGCTGCGTGATTTCAGCCGTTATGGACGCTGCTGTGTGAACATACCCTTATACTGACATATTAACGTTACTGAAGTGTTTAGACAGTGAATAGACATTCCACGGGATGTCTATTCACAATCTCTGCACTTCGTTACTGTTTCTGTGGTAGTTACAGCAGAGGACGCGTAATCTCGTTGTAACCTGTCATTTACCGTGTAATCTCACGGGATTACGCTTCCTCTGCTGTAACTACCACAGACAGAGTAACAAAGTGCAGGGATTGTGAATAGACATCTCGTGGAATGTCTATTCACTGTCTAACCACTTCAGTATCATTAATGTGTTAGTATAAGACAGCACATAGCGATCGAAAAGGATCCCTATGCGCTGTCTAAATGAATGGAGAGCAGTGCATGATGCTGATTGGTCAGCGTCATACACTCCTCTGTACAACGCCCACTTGGTCTAAAGTAAAAACACGCCCACTTGGGCATTAAGCAACTCATTAGCATAAATCTAAAATCGCTAATAAAGTGGTGAAAACAGATCGTTTTTTTTAATAAAAAGCATTAGGCTGGGTTCACACGACCTATTGTCAGGCGTAAACGAGGCGTATTATGCCTCGTTTTACGCCTGAAAATAGTGCTACAACACGTCGGCAAACATCTGCCCATTCATTTGAATGTGTTTGCCGACGTACTGTGCAGACGACCTGTAATTTACGCGTCGTCGTTTGACAGCTGTCAAACGACGACGCGTAAATTGACTGCCTCGGCAAAGAAGTGCAGGGCACTTCTTTGCCACGTAATTTTAGCTGTTCTTCATTAAACTCAATGAAGAGCAGCTCAAGATTTACGAGCGTCACAGACGCCTCGTAAATTACGAGGAGGAGCATTTACGTGTGAAACGAGGCAGCTGTAAACAGTCTGTCTTTTCACACGTAAATGCCTCTCAGCGTGTGAACATACCCTAAGAGTATGTTTACACGGCCTATTTACGGACGTAAATCGGGCGTTTTTGCCCCGAATTACACCCGAAAATAGCGCCTCAATAGCGCTGACAAACATCTGCCCATTGAAAGCAATGGGCAGACGTTTGTCTGTTCACACGAGGCGTATATTTACGCGCCGCTGTCAAATGACGGCGCGTAAATAGACGCCCGCGTAGAAGAAGTGACCTGTCACTTCTTTGGCCGTAATTGGAGCCGCTATTCATTGACTCCAATGAATAGCAGCGCTAATTACGGCCGTAATTGACGCGGCGTTCAAGCGCCTGCACATGCCGGTACGGCTGAAATTACGGGGATGTTTTCAGGCTGAAACATCCCCGTAATTTCAGCCGTTACGGACCCCCGCCGTGTGAACATACCCTAACTGTCACCTACATTATAGCGCCGATCTCCTTATGTAGGAGATAGGGCACTTATAATGTGGTGACAGAGCCTCTTTAATGTGGAAATATAAACGCCCTACAGATGTAGGCCGTTTTACTAGGTGAATTTTTTTTTCTAACTTGCGTTTTTTGGGTCAGTGGCGTTTTTTCAAAATCGCAGCAAGCCCAGCTTTGTTGTTTTTTGCATCATTTAGTGGTGTTTTTGTCCCATAGACATCCATAGTTTTTTTTCCACTTTGAGTGTTAATGTGTGTTGCCATTTTTTATTATGCCTTTTTTCGTGGCGTTTTTAACAGAAAAGCATGTGTTGCAAAGAGGAATCTCTGAATCACATGTTGTTTGAATCACATGATTTTCAATGTGAAAAACGCCACCCAAAATAAACACAGGTAGTAAAACACTATTTAAAAAATCAAAAAACCAAAACCATTATAAAAATTTAGCCCAAAAACAAAAGGCACACAAAAAGTGCGCGTGAAGGAGGCCCTAGTGTGCTTTCACACATACAAACCACATTGCAAAACCGTAGCAATTTGTTGTGAAACACTTGTAAAAGCACCCTTAGGTCCCCTGTACATGGCTCAGATTTAGGCCTTATTCACACGAACATGTGTGTTTTGCGCGTTGCAGTTCCGTGTGTCATAAGTTTTTTCTGCGTGGATGCGTAATTTTCACGCATATGCCATCCTTATGACACGCGGTTTTGATGTATGGAAAAAGAAATGAAGCAAGTGCTTTTATTTTTTCGTTCATTTTCCTATCTACTGTTGCGCGAATCACGTGCGACACACGGAAGTGCTTCCTTGCGCTGCGCGTGATTTTCACGCACCCATTGACTTCAATGGGTGCGTGATGCGCGAAAAACGCCCAAGTATAGGACATGTTGTGAGTTTTACGCAGCGGACACACGCTGCGTGAAAATCACGGAATATCTGAACGGCCCCATTGACTAACATAGGTCCGTGCGACGCGCGTGATTTTCACGCGCATATCACGGATGTTAAACACGTTCGTGTGAATAAGGCCTTACAGTGGAAAACTCTGCAGCAAAACTCTGATTTGGTGCGGACTTTCGGCCAGAATTGCCGCTGCGTACACCAGATGAGAGGAGAAAAGATTAAAGAGGCTCTGTCACCAGATTTTGCAACCCCTATCTGCTATTGCAGCAGATCGGCGCTGCAATGTAGATAAGAGTAACGTTTTTATTTTTAAAAAACGAGCATTTTTGGCCAAGTTATGACCATTTTTGTATTTATGTAAATGAGGCTTGCTAAAGTCTAAGTGGGTGTGTTTAAAGTAAAAGTACAACTGGGCGTGTATTATGTGCGTACATCGGGGCGTGTTTACTACTTTTACTAGCTGGGCGTTCTGACGAGAAGTATCATCCACTTCTCTTCACAACGCCCAGCTTCTGGCAGTGCAGACACACAGCGTGTTCTCGAGAGATCACGCTGTGTCGTCACTCACTTCCTGCCCCAGGTCCTGCATCGTGTCGGACGAGCGAGGACACATCGGCATCAGAGGCTACATATGACTTTATTGGGTGGTGCACACCAATGTGATCTGTTGACAATCTTGTGTGATAGGTGGTCTTCCACACATCTCCTCACATAATTTGTGTCCTGCTTGGACACACTCTGACCATCAAGTCTACAAACATAATTTTTTATATCTTTTTGATAGTGGCCAAAATTACGGACCAGTTAAAATATAGAATGCAACGCCAGAGGGAAGACGTTACAAGTGTCTTTTCAGGTAATCAAGATCACAGCCAGGGGACACTACCGGCTGAAATGCATATAGATGATCTTCTCAAAAAATTCAAAAACCTACAAATTAGGCAGGTCCAATCAACATGGACTAAATCAACGCTCGAACAATATCTGGAGCAAGGTCTAATATCCAGGGGTCTCCGCATCCCACTCTTTCCCTCATACGAATTGTCCAAACCAGGGTTAAAGGAGAGATGGGAATCAGCACTGTCAGAGTGCTCTAGAACACTCATGGGCATTCTGATTGAGGATGAGACACATATATTGAACACTGTAGAGAAGGACCTCGATGCCCTTACTCCCAATTTGGAGAGCCATGAGAGTTCTGTACAATTCACGGAAGCATTTAAAAGAACAATGGATCATATTGATCAGATAGAGACTAAGGTCAAGAATAGAAAGAGGAAGAAATATTCACGTGATAAGGCGGATTACTCCAGAGGTGAGATTTATGACTGGGGCAAAACAAAATCTCTAAGGCTTAACAAAACTCAATACAATAGGGTAAACAATATTGAACCCAGTGACCCGCATGACTTCTCGGACACCGGGACTGATGGCACGGATATCTCGGATTCTGATCTAGATCCACCACAGTCCCAGGGTAGATACCCCATAAGACGCAAAAACCCGTCTAATAAACCTGATGATCATACAGAGGTCCCTTTTTTACGGGACAGAGGGAGATGGGGTTTCAGGGGCTCCCAAGCAGGGAGAGGAGGTCATCGGAGAACCTACAAGAAATGAATATCAACCCTGTTGATGCACGTGAGAATTGTCTCAGAGTCATCAATCTTTCCAAACATGTACTGACTAACTCACAAATCTCAGTCCTCAAAAAAGGCTTTAATTATTGTGTAACCACAAGATTAAATAAATTTACAGTGATTAAGGATCTCAATTTGTTTGGACGAAAACTTTACTATCAAAAACTCTACAATAAATTAATCACTCATATACATAATGATCCAACCAACACAGGGAATGTGGAATCTCTATCGTATGTAGAACAGAATACCCTTCGGGATTTGGAGGAATTACTTGCTGAAAATTCAGCAACAGTTGAAGGTAACGAAATGGGTTCTTCAATTCCTCATAAATTCAAGAAGAAACTCCAATCCAAACATCGCGTCATGCCCCAACTTGACAGCTGCCCGGCGATTAAAGTTTTCATAGATTTAGTAACACATGATCTATTGTCATTGCCCACCACATGCCCATCTAACAATATCAGTCCAAACGAAGAAAGGGCCTTACAAGAAATGAAAAAATGGGAGGATGTGGTTTTTAAAAACTCAGACAAAGGGGGCAATGTGGTCATATGGTCTAAGGATCAGTATGTACATGAGGCGAAGAGACAACTGATGGACAAGGCATGCTATCGCCCATTATGGGGTGACCCCACCTCACAGTTTGTCAATGATTATAACGACATGATTTAAGAGGGTTTTGAAGGAGGTGCAATTACGGCTACTGAGAGGGATTTTCTCAAAGTACAAAACCCTAGGATCTCCACATTTTACCTCCTTCCTAAGATTCACAAGAATTCCACTAACCCCCCGGGGAGGCCCATTGTCTCTGGTGTGGGAAATTTGACCGAAAATTGTAATCACTGGTTGGACCATGAATTGCGTGAACTTGTCTACCAGTTGCCTTCCCACACCAGGGACACTATGCAGATCCTCAAGGATCTGGATGGTAGTACCTTGGAGGTGACTGACTGGCTGGCTACCTGTGACGTGGAGTCCTTGTACACCAGTATTGACCACGACACAGGTTGCAGCGCAGTGGAATTCTTCTTATTAAGGGAGGAGGACTACAGTCCGATACGCAGGACTTTCGTCTTACGTGCACCGAGGTTCATCCTCAAACACAATTATTTTGTTTTTGATGGACGGTTTTACTTACAAGTGCGCGAAACGGCGATGGGAGCAGCAGTAGCACCAACTTTTGCAAATCTCTACCTTGGCTGGTGGGAAGAAACATTTGTCTTCTGTCCCTCAATGGATCAATTTACAGCTAACATCAATGTGTGGCGGCGTTACATTGATGACATCATGTTCATCTGGAACGGTCCCGCCAGTGATCTGGAAAACTTCGTAAAAATTCTAAACACCAACAATTTCAATTTAAAATTGACTACTAATTACGACCAACACTCAATCCCTTTTCTGGACGTGAGGATCTTTGTGAACGAACATGGAATCATTGAGACAGACCTCTTTCGTAAGGAAACGGCCACTAACAGCCTTCTGGACGCCACAAGTGCTCATTCTAATAGTACTATCAAAGGGATCCCTAAAGGGGTATTTTTGCGTCTTAGACGGAACTGCTCAACCTTTCAGCTCTTTAAAACAAGGGCTGCTGAATTGAAAAATAGACTGTCAGTGAGAAATTATTCTAAAAAAGGGCATACAATTGGGCATAGAGAATTGAGCGTCAAACGCTGTTGGTCCCAAAGGTGAAGGTAGATGTGGGACATGAACAACCACGTTTCATCACAGATTTCCATCAGAATTGGGATGAAATGAATAATGCCCTTAACCGCCATTGGAATATTTTGCTCAGTGACCCCACATTGAAGAACCTCTTGGGAAATAGAGTGTCTCTGGGATATAGAAAGGGCAAGACAATCTCGAACATGTTAGTACGGAGCCATTTCTCAAGATCTTACAGTACCAAGACCATCCGGAACCCTGGATTTTACCCTTGCAAAATGTGCAGGGCTTGTAGAATCTTGGTACAAAAAAGACACTTTATAGATGCACATGGAACCCGGCATAGCATCAGGGACCACATCAGGTGTGACACACCAGGTGTGATCTATTGTCTTGAATGCCCTTGTGGCCTCAAATACATTGGCAAAACAGTGAGACAATTACGCATCCGTATCAGGGAACACATCAACTCTATCATCAATTATGACAAGAATCTAACTGATTGTCAGTCGAGAAATAAACCATTCTGCCCTACCCCAATAGCCAGACACTTTAAAACTAAGCATAATTTGAATTGGACCACTCTCAAAGGCTGGGCTATATGCCAAATACGGTTGGGCATTAGAGGGGGAGATTTAGATCTGGCACTGCTCAAAAAAGAAAGCGAATGGATCTTCAATTTCAATACAGTTAATCCATTTGGACTGAATGAGAATTTCGGGTTCGGTTGTTTTCTCTGATAATTGACCATGTTCCAAATGTGCGTGGGACCCTCTGATAAATTAAAATTTATAATAATTTTCAAAGGTTTTTGAAAGATTTTTGAAAAGTTTTTGAAAAATAATAATCATATAATTATAATAAAATTTTTAAATTTAAGTTTAAATTTAATAATTTAGATATCATAACACATACTTTTGTGGTACATATTGGGTGGGTTATTTTCACAATAAAATGCAAAAATTCTTATATACATCAATTCATTTATTTATTCACTTTATATTTCTTCTTTTGCAATTGTTCTGGCCCATTTAAGATCTAGTTGATCTTCATTTTGATACTTGATAATTTTCTCAAGTGTCTAACCTGATATGAGCAGTTACAACTTTGTGCTCTTTACTCATTTGTTTATTCATTCAATTTGACCTGCATTCTCTTCCTGACCTATGATTGGCTGGCCTGGATGTCAATCATTCTCTGCCCTATTTATAGGGCAGTTCAATGGCGGTCCCCCACCCCTAGAAGAAGCCAGAATGCTGGCGAAACGCGCGTCGGGTGCTCTAATATTTTAATGTCCACTGGTGCACTTAGGGCCATAGTTGCCATACCTAGGCTCACTTGCTATCAATTGCTTCCACTGCATTGCTGACAGCAGTCGGCTGTTTAACTTACAGCACGAGCGTGCTATCAGCGCAGCACACTCTGCTGTTACTCCCGAGCAGCTGGGTGTCAGCTCCTACCAGCCGCTGCGCTCCTTTTGACCGCCGGTGAATCCACCGTGCGGTCTTATCATTGGGCTCACAGCACCAATGTGCTGTCAGCGCAGCACACCCCGCTGTCATTTTTGAGCGGTTGGGTGTGAACTCTCACCAGCCGCTACGCTCCTTTTGACCGCCGGTGAATTCACCGAGCGGTCCTGTCATTGGTGCACTCACTGGATCAGGGCTGTTGCCTTGCAGGACAGCTCATCCTGCGGGGCTCCCTGATCTCTCAGCACTGGAGGCATCGCTCCGTTCTGAGAATCATCACACTTGCCAAGTCTGACTACACTGACAGTTGAGTCACACGTCGGCAGAGTGTTGCGATACCGCCTCTCAGCTGATGCTGAGCGCGGCCACAGCTAGGCAACCCCGGCTGTTCCTGCAGATGTGATATATAACACGACCAACCTGCTGCCTTACATCTGCACATACTGTTTTTTGATTCACAATAAAACCTATTCTACCTTCTCAAAGCCCTTTGTCAATCAGCATGGCGATCACATTGTTACACAATTGACAGCTCTGCAGCTATCACTGCGCCACACGCTCAGGTTTTGGTTCACCCAGATCTTTACCTGGGGGCGTACATAGCAAGGTCACGTTCACACTGTGCTGCAGCGCAGCCGCATGGTAGTGCTATCGGCTACCATTGCCCTTATATTTGCATAGCTGCAGTCCTAGACCTCATGCATGGAAGCACAATTGTGCTTTCTTCACTGTAGCACTGTTGATAGCAACACAATCTACTAATTATTCATACACTATACTATACTACACATGGCCCACAGGTATGTGAGTTTGGGGGTCACTCACACATACCTTGGTGCACCATTGGACTTTTAGTTTAATTGTTCATTTAATGTATATCAATAAAAGTTAACTATTAATAATAGATCACATACCTTCTTCCCTTTTCCCCTTCCTCAAACATACTGCCCCAGGTCCTGCATCGTGTCGGACGAGCGACGACACATCGGCACCAGAGGCTACAGTTGTCTCTGCAGCAGCATCGGCGTTTGCAGGTAAGTCGATGTAGCTACTTACCTGCAAACACTGATGCTGCTGCAGAATCAACTGTAGCCTCTGGTGCCGATGTGGCCGACACGATGCAGGACCTGGGGCAGGAAGTGAGTGACGTCACAGCGTGATCTCTCGAGAACACGCTGTGTGTCTGCACTGCCAGAAGCTGGGTGTTAACGAACAGAAGTGGATGATGCTGATTCGTCAGCATCATACACTCCCATTCCTAACGCCCAGCTAGTAAAAGAAATAAAAACGCCCCGATGTACACACATAATACACGCCCAGTTGTACTTTTACTGTAAACACGCCCACTTGGACTTTAGCAAGCCTCATTTGCATAAATACAAAAATGGTCATAACTTGGCCAAAAATGCTCGTTTTTAAAAAATAAAAACGTTACTGTAATCTACATTGCAGCGCCGATCTGCTGCAATAGCAGATAGGGGTTGCAAAATCTGGTGACAGAGCCTCTTTAAGTCAATATTTATCTCCCCTGGTCTCCTAGATCGACATGTCACTCCTCCCAGGTGTCAGCTCTGCCAGCTTCCTAGCTTCCCCTGTGATTGGCTGCAGCAGTCACATGGGATAAAACGTCATCCCATGAGGCCGGCAGTACTAAGACAAAACAGGGAAGGATTGAGGTGTCACTATAGGAACCCCAGGAGCAGATGTTGCAACTTTTTTGCCACCTAAGCGTATGTTCACACGAGGTCATTACGTCCGTAATTGACGGACGTATTTCGGCCGCAAGTATCGGACCGAACACAGTGCAGGGAGCCTGGCTCCTAGCATCATAGTTATGTACGATGCTAGGAGTCCCTGCCTCGCTGCTGGACAACTGTCCCGTACTGTAATCATGTTTTAAGTACGAGACAGTTGTCCGGCAGCGAGGCAGGGACTCCTAGCATCGTACATAACTATGATGCTAGGAGCCCGGCTCCCTGCACTATGTTCGGTCCGGTACTTGCGGCCGAAATACGTCCGTCAATTACGGACGTAATGACCTCGTGTGAACATACCCTCAATCGAAAGACTTGCTATTTGTTGCAGAATTTTACTTCCCCATTGAAATCAATGGGGAAAATCTGCAACAGATGTGCAACCATTCCGCAGCATAAATTGACAAGTTGCGGTTTAAAAAAACCTGCACCGCAGGTCAATTTCTGCATAGAAATTTTTAGCTGCGTGTGGATGAGATTTTTAAAATCTCATCCACTTTGCTGTTAGGGTATGTTCACACGCTTAACAAAATCACCTGAAAATACGGAGCTGTTTTCAAGGGAAAACAGCTCCTGATTTTCAGACATTTTTTAAGCCACTCGCGATTTTCGCTGCTTTTTTTGGCCATTTTTGGAGCTGTTTTTCTATAGAGTCTATGGAAATCAGCTCCGAAAACGGCTGAAGAAGTGACATGCACTTCTTTTTCACGCCCGTTTTTTTACGCGCCCGTTGTGAAAAACGGCCGCGTAAAAAAACGGCTCGTCGGAACAGAACGCCGTTTTTCCCAATGGGCAGATGTTTGGAGGCGTTCTGCTTCCGACTTGTCTGCCGTTTTTCTGGCGTTTACGGCCCGAAAATAGGCCGTGAACATACCCTTACTCTAATACGCTGCAGGTTTTCCATCCGCAAATCTAAATAGAAAGTCCACGCAATTACGCTGCGTGTACAAGCAGCCTTAGGCTGGATTCACACACAGCATTTTGCTGCATTTTTATGCCTGTTTAATGGCGTTTTTATTTGCATTTTGCAGTTCGTTTTTTTGTGCACCCGGATGTTATATTATAGTCTATAGTAAAATATAAAAAGCACTACATACACTGCGTTTCTGCTTGTGACGTTTTTGCTGCATTCTTGTGACTAGTGGCGTTTTTTTACAAATGCAGGGTGCTCTAGGTGTGGAGTTTTTTTCTGGCATTTTTTCGAATAGGCTTTTCTATAGGACTTTAAAAATGCATTTACAAAATTACACTAAATGAAAACGCCACCAAAATCTGCACTAAAAACTCCATAAAAACCTCTAAGGACAAGATCACACACACATTTTTGTGGCAGTTATTGAGCCAAACACAGGAGTGCATACAAAAGAAAGGAGATGTATCAGTGTTTTCTTATACCTTTCATTCATTTTGGATCCACTTCTGGCTTTTTCTCAAAAACCTGAGCATCGAAACTGTGTGTGTGATACTGGCCTAATATTGTTTTAGGTGTTTTTTTTCATTGAAGCAGTTTTCCCATGAAGGACATTTATGACATATGCACAGGATATGTCATAAATTTCAGATAGATGCGGGTCCCACCTCTAGGACCTGCACCTATCTCTAGAACGGGGCCCCCTAATCCCCGATCTAGCTTTTTGTGCTCACGCTGCCTCCCGGCCACTTCCTGATTACATGATCAGAACATTGTCGAGAGTTACGGAAACAGCGTAACTCGTTGAGCTACGCTGTTTCCGTAACTCCCATAGAAGTGAATATTAGTTACGAAAACAGCATAGCTCAGCGAGTTTCAGATTTTCGGCTAGAAACATCACTGCGGAAAACAGTGGAGTGGAAAAAAAAGCGCCAATACTTACAATCACTGGCATTGTCATAGTGACGCATCCCTCTGTTCCCTGCGCAGCCCGATATCCTGTGATGACGCTGGATCAGGAGGCTAGGCTGTGAGGAGAACAAGGAGCCGTCGCTATGACAAAGCCAGACGTATGGACCTTTTTATTACATTTAAACAAGAAAAACGTTTTTTTTGTTTTTTTCGGATTTGCAATTTTTGCTGGGGAATTGCAAAGTTCTCAACGCAAAAATCACAACATTAACTATTTCTTTCAGCTTTTACCTCCTCATTGAATTCAATGGGGAAAACCCAAAACAAAAGTGCAATGATTAAAAAAACACAGCGCAGGTAAATTTTTGAACATTTTCTCTGTAGATTTTTTCCGTTGTTCGTTTAGCTTTGCAAAATGTCATTACTATGTAGCTCTCCCCTAGATCACTTTGTGTATGAGGAAGGCGTTTCCTTTTTTAACTTACTGACTTTTATCTTGTGTTTGTTGTATAAGTAATAGAACTCTAGAATTGGTTATCGGTTACATGTCACATGAGGTTACATTTATCTAATTTTAGGACTTGGAGAGGACTCGATGAATGATAATTATCTCATGATGTTTAACACTACAAATTTGAGGAAGGGTGTCGTTTTTATTCCACATCAATGTATTATTTAACGGATATTTCAAGGAGGAGCAAGCTGCTACTATCAAAATAAAATGTTTAAGGGTAGGAACACACTAGGCGTAAACACTGCGCATTTTCCTGCAACGGATTAATTGCGGAAAATCCGCAGCGTATTACAGTAGCAGCGGTGTGGGTGAGATTTCAACAAATCTCATCCCCACACAGCGGAAAAAAAGCAGCCGAAAAAAACGCACATAAATTGATCTGCGGTGCGGTTTCTTCAGCCGCAGCATGTCAATTAATGCTGCGGAATCGCAGCTCTTCTGTTGCAGGTTTTCCCCATTCAATTCAATGGGGTGCTTAAACACACAACAAAGTAGTGTGTGCTGCGACATTTATGGCAGAATCACCGCGATTCCGCCACAAAAAATCGCAAGTAAGAATATATATATTTTTTATACTTACCCAGGGTTCCCTTCTTCTCCAGTCTGGCCTCCTGGGATGACGTTTCATCCCATGTGACCACTGCAGCTAATCACAGGCTGCAGCGGTCACATGGCCTGCCGCGTCATCCCAGGAAAGAAGAGGGAGGGGGTAAGTATGAAAGTTTTCCTGCAATGTTAAGGACGTATATGCTGTGCAGCTTGACGCAGCGTATCCGCCCTGAACACGCTGTGCGTGTTCCTACCCTAAAGGGGTTATTTTAGAGATAAACCCTTTCAGATAGAAGTCACCACAGGGATCAACTGCTCACCGCAGGTCCCGCTTTTGGCACCCGTGGCAAACAGCTGATTTTATTGAGGGAAGCTGCAGCCAGACTGACTTTTTCCATGCAGCGAATGTTCTCCATTCTGGCTCATAGAAGGGGTCCCAAGCGTGATTACTATGACAGTATAATCGATCAAGATAGTTGATCGTATTTTTCCCAGCGCTTTTTGCCACGCAGCTGAAAATCGCACTGAAAAAATGCACACGTAGCTTTTACGCAGAGTATCCGACCCGTGGATCGGGCCGAAAAACGCCCATACTTACCACGTCATGGTGATATGTCCCTCCGTCGCTGTCCTGTCCGGCCACCCTGGAAGCCGATTCGATCGCTGGGGATCTCAGTGCTCGGACTCTCACCGATCAAAACTTCTGACATGTCACTATGACATGTCAAAACTTTTTCAAAAGTTTAGTTACCCTTTAAATCTTATATTTATGTATTATTATACTTGATTGCATTGAAAATATACATACAATACTTAAGAACGGAGCCTATGTCCTCAGAAAGTGATATTGTACTTTATTTCAATATCCATCTAATCTGGTTTCCCTTCTCATGTTACAATTTATATTTTTTGTGTGAGCAGTGGACGTCATCAGCTTATCTCAGTGCTGGAAGAACTAGGGTTTATGTTCTATTATCAATGCTTCGATTGTACTGTAAACATGAGAAACACCCAACTCATACAGCTGAAAATGCTTTCGAATCCTTCTTTGTGACAGTAGGGACTCGGGAGAGGATACAGAGAATTAAGTAAAGAACCAAGTGCTAAAAACATATTAGGCAGACATGTTCACAAAATAACCACTCAAGACCTCTGAAGATAGGCTCACCAGCTGTCTAGACCTCATGATCTGGCTTAGTGCTGCTCACATTCAGAATTGTATTTCAGCCAATTGTACTAGATGCGAAGTAACACAAAGTTCAAATTTTAAAGGTAAAATATAATTACTTAACATATATCTAAATGTTTCAGGAGGTTCCCAAAACTGGAAATACTTGAGATATATAGTTGAGAACTAGGGGGCAGACATTTTTCTTGACATCTTGTGAGTAATCTCATTGAAACATAAGGTGTGTAATTGCTAAACCCTTAGTAACATACTTTAAACATTAAAGAGACTCTGTCACCACATTATAATTGCCCTATCTCCTACATAATGTGATCGGCACTGTAATGTAGATTACAGCAGTGTTTTTTATTTAGAAAAACAATTTATTTTCACCAAGTTATGACGCTGACCAATCAGTGACCAATGAGCGTCATACACTTCTCCCCATTCATTTACTCTGCACATAGTGATCCTGCGTTGTTCACTATGCGCAGCCACAAACACCCACATTAACGTTACTGAAGTGTCCTGACAGTGAATAGACATCACGTCCAACCAGGACGGGATGTCTATTCACAATCCCGACACTTCTGTAACGTTTGTGTGGGACTTACTCACACAGCACATCGAGATCATGCTGTGCTGTCATTTACAGCGAGATCTCACGAGATCACGCTTTCTCTGCTGTAAGTCCCACACAAACGTTACCGAAGTGTCGGGATTGTGAATAGACATCGCGTCCTGGCTGGAGGTGATGTCTATTCACTGTCAAGACACTTCAGTAACGTTAATGTGTGTGTATGTGGCTGCACATAGTGAACAATGCAGGATCACTATGTGCAGAGTAAATTAATGAGGAGAAGTGTATGACGCTGATTGGTCACTGATTGGTCAGCATCATACACTTCTCTCCACAACGCCCACTTGGTCAAAAGTAAAAACACGCCCAGTTGTCTATTAAGAAATCCATTAGCATAAAGCTAAAATAGGTCATAACTTGGTGAAAATAGGTAGTTTTTCTAAATAAAAAACACTGCTGTAATCTACATTACAGCGCCGATCACATTATGTCCAAATAGGGCATAGAAACAGGGAGAGAACCTCCAGCTCACCGGTCTGCGTCTCCAGCAGCGTCACTCGGATCCCCACGATGGCCCGCGGTATGGAACAGCAATGTAGAAGAAAGAATGATCCAGCGCTGATGGTAGTTTAAAAGGGAAATGGGAGTCCCACGTTTATTTGAGAAAAATATTAAAATCAGAAGGGAGACGCAGTCCCAAGGTGCAAGTAGTCAGGGTGTGTACCCAAGCCTACGCGTTTCGAACGCGATCTGCGTTCTTAATCATGACAAGAAAGATAGTGACCGTGTGTCTGAGACTTCCCTATATGCTGAGTTGTCAGCTGTTGAAGCCAATATGCAAATGTCAGTAATTGGAAAAATTTGTCAATTAAGGAGTGGCTAACGAACACCGAGTGAGTGAGTTGGAATGGCATGAATTCAACATGATGATATTATATATACGTTTAACACATAATGTTGCTCGAAGATAATTCAAAGTCATAATATGTAAGTATAACTTCGATAATGTTATTAATAGATAAACCCGGTTATCATTGGAAAGCGCGTACGGAAAAGACTGAGACACACGGCCATACTAGTACTTGTGCATACATAAAAAACAAACATGACATGTTGACGTATCAAAACATTAAAAACATTTGCATGAAAAGAGTTAAAAAAGATTGAAGAAAAAGGAAATAATTGTGTATTTATATAACAGAGTATTGATTGTTTAGAACCTATAATTATGAAATTTATATGTATCAGAATCCATCAATAAGTTATAAGTTGAATGTATTAGCATTTTGTTGTATTTAAATGGTGTACTAATCCATCTTCCCCAGCAAAGTGATAAATATTCATTTTTTATGGTATTTGTTATCCTGTCAGTATAACTTATTCTCATAAGTGTATTAGATGTTATTATGTTTGATAATTATCTTATTATAAAGATCCAATAGTTGTTTATTTCCCAAGTAAATTGTAAATCATGTCTCAGAAATAGAGAAATATCTCATTGATTAGGGAACTATTGCTAGACCCAAGCTTAAAAGGGACATGTAAGATCAATAACATTGGTTTATACGTACATTGGGAAAATACCATATAGAACGGCTTCTATGTATAAACAACAAATGTGAGTATTGGTATGAGCTACAGATGCTAATAATGATGTTGAAGCACCTCAAGTCCGTATATGATGTGAGTTTCTTGTAGGAATAGATATTAACGCATCATAATAGAAGGTGTGAATTCGGTCTTTAGATATCTAAAAATAGAATGCGTTTTGTTCTGAAAAGAACAGTGTATAATCAGACTGTTAGCCAATGTAAGCTTCCTGTAGGAAAGGATAACAATATATCATAATAGTTGATGTAAATTTGATGTTCAGAATAGAACATTTAGTAAGTTCGTTGACGTAATTTATATTATAGTTGACCATGTATGGCCAAATGATGCATGTTAGCCTAAATTCCCCCTTGTTCATTTGCTATAATATAGGTATATAACCACCGCAAACTTCATGTGAGGAAGAGGAATTAACGCATCGTAATGATTGGTATGAATTAGATCTTCGAAGAGAACATTGAATAGATGACTATAATATTTACTGCAGTGAAACGTATATGATCAAATAATGTCAATTAAAATTTACAGTTCATCTTTATTCGTGTACTGAAAAACATGCTGAGAGTAAGCTTGGTTGGAAAAGCCATTTGTTGCATGTTTTGAGGAAAATCTAAGAGAAAGATTTTTCTTCTTTAGAAACGACCTAGGATGAGGACAAACTACCGTATACTAATTTTAACTTGACTATTATTATGTCATATAAATGTATGAAATCCATCCAATATATAATTTGATACTATTGATCTTAAGTATACTGTGGTATTCTGAACAGGAGAAAATATGATAGAGCAAAAGGCACAAGTCCCAAAAGAGAGCCGAATAGACGGGAAAACCCCGCCGAGCAGAAGAACACCCCGCAACCAGAGCGAGGCCACCCAGCGACAACAAGTAAGTGACAACTATGTTCCGATGAACCGTGCAACAAATTATTGAGTGGTTGCTGATAATTGACATTGTCATATTATATATGCACTTGTTGCCCTTAGATTTTTAGCAGAAGCATTTGGTTGTCAGGGACAAAACTAATAGTAAAATTGATGGGATTTGCAGTACCCGATTGCAAAGGATTTGTTTTATAGAGAACAAAGTATTGCTCGTCAAGAAATTGTTATTACACTTGATTAGTATTTATTTATGTTGCTGATTATTTAATCAATGTAAATATGTGAGTTCTTTGATCTGGAGTGCAAACTTGATGTGAATGTCTCAAAGTTCAATAATGGAACATAAGTTCCTTCTTGAGATTGAGTCCCTGGGGAAAACGAGTTTCCAGATTATAAATCCAGAATGCCTCCCTCGTGAGCAAACGATGTTTCAAATCTCCTCCTCTCATTGTCCCCCTTACTTTCTCTATAGCATAGATACAAAATGAGCTGACATTTCTGTTATGGCAAGTAACAAAATGTCTGGCTGCATTTGAAATATTGGTGATGGATGGATTTCTAATATAGCTGAGATGTTCCAGAATGCATATTTTACATTTCCTCGTAGTGCAACCTACATATTTGAGTCTGCATACTGTACATTCAATAATGTAAACTACATAGTCGCTATTGCAGTTCATGTAGGATTTAACTGCAAAGCTGGTAGTTTCTGTAGAATTTGAATATTGTTTGTTTATTTTAAAATATGTACAGACTTTGCATGGACTGACACCACACTTATAGAACCCCTTGTGTGTCAGCCAGGTAGGCTTGGGATTGTTTATTGGCAAAAGTGATGGGGACAATATATTACCCAAGGTTTGTGCCCTACGGGACACTACTCTGCACCCATCTTTCAGGAGCTTCTCTAGTTTAGGATCTTCGTACAGCAGGGGGATGTATTTTAACACCATATTTTTAATAGTGTCAAACTGCTTGCTATATTGTAATACAAGAGTTGGAGTACTATAGCTTTTTGTTGGAATGATTTGGGTTCTATCAGTAAATATAAGAGAATCTCTATTTTTAGTTCCAACTATGTTTTTGGCCCTTGCTAAAGTCCAATCTTTATAACCTCTGGCCCTTAATCTTCGATAGATAGCAGATTCCTCTTTAACATATCCTGTATGGGAACTACAGTTGCGTTTAGCGTGTGTCAGCTCACCTATAGGGATTGCAGAAATAGTGTGGATAGGATGACAACTGGTTGCGTGCAATATAGTATTGCCTGATATCGGTTTGCAATAGATATCAGAGTGAATAATATCTCCAATTTTGCAGGTCAGACTCAGATCTAGAAAATTAATACACGTTGAGTTATGATTGTGAGTAAATCTGAGATTAGAATCATTATTATTCATAAATTATATAAACGACGGTATGGCAGATACATCTCCCTCCCAAATGAATAGGAGATCATCAATGTATCTGCCATACCAGTGGATGAAATGTGAGAATGGGTTGGCTAAAGAGTATATAAAGTGCTCCTCCCACCATGCCATGGTAAGATTGGCTATGGAGGGGGAGAACTTGGCCCCCATAGATACTCCTCGTTTTTGTAAGTAAAAATTTCCTGCAAAATTGAAGTAGTTGTGCATCATAAGGAAATGAGTTATTTCTATCAAGAATGTTTGCATGTCCTGATCATATCCACTATATTTGTGGAGATGATACGTGAGGGCCTCCAGAGCAATATCTTGTGGGATACTGGTGTAAAGAGCGACAACATCACAAGTAAGCCACGTATAGTCACGGTGCCATATTTTGTTGTGAAAGGCCTCAAGGACATCTTTGGTGTCCTTGAGATGCCCCGGTACTCTGGTGACAAGAGGCTGGAGAAAATTGTCCAACCATTCAGATATCCTCTCGGTCAGAGAACCTATGCCAGAGACAATTGGTCGCATGGGGGGAGGATTCATTCCCTTGTGTGTCTTTGGGAGTGCATGAAGGATAGGAACTATCGGATGTTCTACCAATAAATATTTAAATTCTTTATTTGAGAATATGCCCAGATTTAACCCTTTATCTAATATTTTTTTCAAGATGGTATAACAATTCTCAGTTGGATTATGGTATAATCTGGTGTATGTATCTGTATCATTTAGCAGTATCATAATTTGGCTGATGTAAACATCTTTATCCATAACCGTGATGCTACCTCCTTTGTCTGCCATGCGAATGACTATGTCTGGATTGTCCTGTAGCGATCTTATTGCTTGTTTCTCCGATAGTGTGAGATTGTGTGAGGATTTATCAATTTTGACTGATTCTTGGATTTTATACAGCTCTCGTTCCATGATCTGCTGAAATGTGTCCATTGACTCGGTGCGAGACTGAGTGGGATAGAATCCTGGATTCTTGACTTCAAATTTGGATGTCAATAGGGGAGATTGTTTGGTATGTTGTCCAGCTAGATCTTCCAGATGTAACAATGTGGTTTGTTCTTGGAACAACAGTGTCTTGTATGCATTGACCACTGGAGATGTTAGCGATGTTTCTCGTGATGGAATAACCGGAGATTCTTCAGAAGTTAGAAAATGCCTCTTGATGGTGAGGTTTCGTACGAACTTGTTTATATCAAACAAGGTATTGAATAAATCTAAATTTTGATTAGGTACGAAATTTAGCCCCAGTGAAAGAACTTTGATCTGAGATTTTGTAAGTGACATTGATGAAAGATTAACTACATCTAGGGTTCTTAAAGGAACAGTGTCACCACAAAAAATGTTTTCATGTCAGTTTAATGTTAGTGTTTTATTAAAAACGTTTTTATTTATTTGTGTGTTTGTGTGTTACTTTTTTCTATTTTTTCACTTTTTCTTCCCTATGGGGGCTGCCATTTTTTTTTCCATTTCTGTATATGTCGATTAACGACACATACAGACATGGAATACGGCAGCCACAGTCCCATAGGGACTGCGAACGGGTCCCGTCCCATCCACTTCTGTGTACGCCGTCTGTGTGGGAACTGCGCATGCGACGCTCCCACACAGTCCAATTTGAAATGCGCGCCGTCCGGCGCCATTTTCCTGTGGACCGGAAGTCGCGGCCGGGCAGTAAGATTACTACTTCCGGTCGCGGCTTCCGGACTTGTGCACTTGGACCAGCGGCAGCAGACAGAGCGGACGGGCCGGAGGGAGCCGCGGCGGCAGGAGCAGGTAAGAGATTTCTATGTATGTTCGTGTTTGTGTGTGTTTACTACTGTATGTAAACCTACTACACTGTGTGTTAGCTCAAAAAATGGCGACACACAGTGTAGGAGGTTAGACCGTTCAAACCCCTCGTTTATCCCGGCACTAGCCAGGATAAAGGAGGGGGGGATTCTCAGAGCTCACTAGAGCGAGTGCTTTTTTTCCCAATTTTGCAGCAAAAAGCAATGTGGTTGCTTTACCACATGCAATGCTGCAATTTTGGGAATAGCTCCATCTAGTGACCAGCAATGGGAAATATTATAAATTAGAATCTAATTTATAATATTTCCTGACTCGTGAAAAAAATAAAAAAAATTTGAACAATGTTTAATCACCTACACACTAAATGTTTAATTAAAAAAAACAAACATGTTTTCCTGGCAACACATTCCCTTTAATGCCTCTGGTTCCTCAATCTGCGGGGCAATATGATGCCGGCTTGATTTGTGCTTTCGACCCCCCCTCCTCCCCCGTTTTTTGAAATATCTCGTGTGCTGTTGTAATTAGATCTTGATCGTTGGTTGTATCTGGACGTATCGGTATCCGATTCCTCCTCTGCCCCATCTGTGGTTTCAGGTTCAGTGGAACTGAAACTGACTTTGTGAGAATTGGAAAAATATTTGTGTGGAGAACGTCTATTCCTCAAGATGGATTTGGTCTTGTATTTATTATGATTAGCTTTGTGCCACGTATAGACTTCATTATTGCTGTAATCCTGGTTATCCCTCTGAAACTTTGTTTTTTTAGTTTCTGCAATGGATTTCTCCAATTGCTCCAGGTGATCGTTAGTTCGTTTTTGCAGCATTGTGAAGTCTGGTGAGCTGGAGGATAGATTGATCTCACCCCTTACTTTGCTGATATCCGTTTGTAATTTTATTAGTTTGATGTTCTCTTGCTTGGTAATCTGCCGCATAAGGTTGATTGAACAGTCAGTCAGAATGTTATTCCATTCCATTGAAAATTCATCCGAGTAATTATGGGTTGGCGTTTTTCTTAATCTCAGACCCCTTGGGATCATATTTTTGGAGATGTCATTCTGAAGAGTAGTTAAAGGAACAGTGTCATCACAATTTTTTTTTTAATATGTTAAAGATGTTAGTGCTTTATTAAAAACGTTTGGATTAATTTGTGTGTTTGTGTGTTACTTTTTCTTATTTTTACACTTTGTCTTCCCTATGGGGGCTGCCATTTTTTTTTCTCCATTTCTGTATGTGTCGATTAACGACACATACAGACATGGAATACGGCAGCCACAGTCCCATAGGGACTGCGAACGGGTCCCGTCCCATCCACTTCTGCGTACGCCGTCTGTGTGGGAACTGCGCATGCGCCGCTCCCACACAGTCCAATTTGAAATGCGCGCAGTCCACCTTGGGACTGCGTCTCCCTTCTGATTTTAATATTTTTCTCAAATAAACGTGGGACTCCCATTTCCCTTTTAAACTACCATCAGCGCTGGATCATTCTTTCCAAATAGGGCACTTATAATGTGGTGAGGGAGCCTCTTTAAAAACACATCAGTCTTACATTGGCAAGTAATTTGTGGCATGCTCCACCATTTATTAAAAAACATTTTTCATAGGCAATACAGCGCAGGAGGAGCCTGACCTCAATCATGACACGGCACTCCCTGAGCTGGGGCCCTCCTGCCCCCAGCTCGCATCCTCTAACCCAGGACAGCCGTGCCCCCTGCCACGGCTGTCCCCCCAGGCAGCGGCCGGACCGCCATCTAGCTTTCGTGACTGCCCTGGCCCAAAACATCCTGGGGACCTGCCGTATAACTAGTGTTCTCCCCACGTGCGAGTTCACCCCACCGTATAGCTAGTGGTAAACTCGCCATGGTCCACCACCAAAACCACTCTTAGCAGGAGTGCAGTGCCACGATGCGATCTGGCTTTACATCACATAGCATAGCATAACATAAGATAACATTATTTCTAACAAGGGAGGGTTGGGTGGGTCTTCCCTTCTCCTGGTAAGTACTGCCTTACCTCTCTGTGCTCTGCCCTCATAAACCCTTACACAACTGCCCCTTCCCTATCGCTCATTACTTATGCGCTCACCTAGCTCTTCCCACCATCACTCACCTTTCTTACATTTATCTCCAAGAGAACAAAGAGTTCACCCTCCTCCCCCAGACATGCTGGTGCCGTTGGCCATGCGGCCAGCACCATTTTAAAACCCCTGCTACACCTAACCACCTTTATCAGGAACGCCCTGGCTTTCCTGATAAAGGTGGTTAGGTGTAGCAGGGGTTTATGTGAAAAAAAACGTTTGTCATTTTTAAAATATATTTATCCAGGTTCATTATGTGTGTGTGTGTTGTGTGTGTATGTGTGTGTGTGTGTGTGTGTGTGTGTGTGTGTGTGTGTACATATATATATATATATATATATACACACACACTGTTGCAGCTCTTTAACAGTTAGCCTTCTTCACTCTCCAGGAGAGAGAAGAAGACTAAAAAGAGTTAAAACAAAGCTTTTCGTATCTTATCTGCCCAGATGACGAGCACACTGGCTCCGTTATCTCTGGGCTGAAGCCGGGAGAAGGAGGGGGAGGTGCAGACACACATGGGGGGGGGGGGAGTGAAGACTGAATCATTGTGAGCAGCACTGCACTTGTAACTTTAGTTTCATTTAAAAAAACACGTTTGTTTTATGAAACGAAGGGCCTGTTCATATCAGCGTTGGCTTTTCCGTTGAGAGGTTCCACGACGGAGACCTCAGACGGAACCCCTCAACGGAAAGCCAACGCTGATGTGAACAGGCTCTAAGTCAAAGAGGTGTCGACACTTGTAAAGAGAGCCGACACATAGAATAGTGCAGAGCTACTCACGCTGAAGCAGCTTCTACACTCATTAAAGAGGTTGTGTCACCACATTATAAGTGCCCTATCTCCTACATAATGTGATCGGCGCTGTAATGTAGATAACAATAGTGTTTTTTATTTTGACAAACGATCATTTTTTACCACGTTATGAGCAATTTTAGATTTATGCTAATTACTTTCTTAATGTCCAACTGGGCATTTTTTAACTTTTAACCAAGTGGGTGTTGTACAGAGGAGTGTATGACGCTGACCAATCAGCGTCATACACTTTTCTCCATTCATGTCCAATTGTACTCAGCACAGCGTGATCTTGCGAGATCATGCTGTGCTGTCACATACACCCAGATTAACTTTACTGAAGTGTCTTGAGAGTGAATAGACATCACCTCCAGCCAGGACGCGATGTCTATTCACACTCCCGACACTTCGGTAAAGTTTGTGTGGGACCTAATCGCTGCACAGCGCGATCTCGCGAGATCACGCTGTGAATGACAGCATTCTAACAGCAAATTTTACCGAAGTGTCTGGAGTGTGAATAGACATCACACACTGGTTGGAGGCAATGTCTATTCACTCTCAAGACACTTCAGTTAAGTTAATGTGTGAGTATGTGACAGCACAGCAAGATCTCGCAACATCACGCTGTGCTGAGTACAATTGGTCATGAACGGAGAAAAGTGTATGACGCTGATTGGTCAGCATCATACACTTCTCTTCACAACGCCCACTTGGTCAATGCCAGTTGGGCATTAAGAAAGTAATTAGCATAAATCTAAAATTGCTCATAACTTGGTCAAAAATGATCGTTTTTCAAAATAAAAAACACTGTTGTTATCTACATTACAGCGCCGATCAGATTATGTAGGAGATAGGGCACTTATAATGTGGTGACAGAGCCTCTTTAAACCCAGATGCATGCTGCAAACGTCTATATAGATGCTAACTGCACGGAGCATTGGGAGTTAGAACGTATATAGCTGTATGGCAGTCGTGAAGGGGTTAATGAATGAGATGATAATTTCCAAATCAAAGGATGAAACAAAGCAGCAGGAAATGTAGATATACAATGCATTCGGAAAGTCTTCAGACCCTTTCACTTTTTTCATAATTTGTTATGTTGAGGCCTAGTGCTAAAATAAACAAAATAATTACGTTTTCCCCCATCTTTCTGCACTCAATAACCCATAATGACAAAATGAAAACAGAATTTTAGCATTTTTTGCAAATTTATTAAAAATGAAAATTGCACATTTTGCATGGACATAAGTATTCAGACCCTTTACTATAACAGTTGGAATTTAGCTCTGGGGCCTCACATTTGTCTAGATCATCTTTGAAATGTTTCTACACCTTGATTGGAGTCCATCTGTGGTAAATTCATTTGATTGGACATGATTTGGAAAGACACACCCCTGTCTATATATATGAGGTCTCACAGCTAACCATTCATATCAGAGCAAAAACCAAGCCATGAGGGGGAAAGAACTGCCTGTAGAGCTCAGAGACAGGACTGTGTGAAGGCTCAGATCTAGAGAAAGGTACAAAAAAAATGTGTGCTGCTCTAAAAGTTCCCAAGAGTACAGTGGCCTCCGTAACTCTTAAATGGGAGATGTTTGGAACAACCAGGACTCTTCCTAGAGCTGACCACCCCACCAAACTAAGTAAAAGAGGGAAAAGAACCTCGGTAAGAGAGGTGACCAAGAACCCAATGGTCACTCTGGCTGAGCTCCAAAGATCTGTGTGCAGATAGGAGAAACTTCCAGAAGGTCAACTATCACTGCAGCACTTTACCAATCTGGGCTTTATGGCAGAGTGGCCAGAAAGAAGCCTCTCCTTAGTAAAAATACACATGAAAGCCCACCTGGAGTTTGCAAAAAAAAAAAAGCACCTAAAGGACTCTCAGACTGTGACAAACAAGAATCTGTGGTCTGATGAAACCAAGATTGAACTTTTTAGCCTCAATTCTAAGGAAACCAAGCACTGCTCATCACCTGCCCAATACCTTCCCTACATTAAAGCATGATGGTGGCAAAATCACGCTGTGAGTTGTTTTTTTTAGCGCCTGGGACAGGGAGACTGGTCAGGGTTAAGGGAAAGATAAATGGAGCAAAGTACAGAGAATGAAAACCTGATCTAGAGTGCTTTGGACCTCAGACTGGACCAAAGGTTCACCTTCCAACAAGACCATGACCCCAAGCACACAACCAAGACAACACATGAGTAGCTTAGGGACAACTCTGTGAATGTCCTTGAGTGGCCCAGCCAGAGCCCGGACTTGAACCCAAAACCTTGTGGCATCATACCCAAGAAGACTGGAGGCTGTTAACGCTGCCAAAGGTGCTTCCAGTAAGTACTGAGTAAAGGGTCTGAATACTTATGTCATTACAATATTTAACTTTTTCCTTTTCAGTAAATTAGCAAAGATTACTAACATTTGTTTTCACTTTGTCATTATGGGGTATCGAGTGCAGAATGATGGGGAAAACTTTTATTTTTTTTATGTTAGCACAAGGCATCAACATAACAAAATGTGAAAAACAGTGAAAGGGTCTGAAGACTTTCCGGATGCGTTGTATTTTGGGTGGTTACTCCATTAATCATTAGACTTATACATGGAAGATTCAAATCAAACTAACATTATTATATGCTGTACCTCTTGCCATATTATTGGTTTTATGTGTACTATATTAGTGCCATTATTACAATTATAGGGAAACAGCTGTAGATCTTTTAATATAGCATGTTCCTAGTCATAAATCCATCCTATGAATCATCATTTCCAAAGTAAAGTGATTTTATTATGAGAAAAAAAAAATCTTTCCTGCCTGGCCAAGGACAGATAAAAGTCCTTGATTATATTAACTCAATACTTACCTCTTAATAGTTAACACTCAATACCATACGAGTAAGTTCACGTTAAATATACATTTGTACATTAAAATGTCTCGTTATTTTTTTAATTAATTTGTTAAATTCCCTGAAAGAAATTAATAAATAGTGTCTTAAGATACATGAATTTACAAGTGAACGAAAATGGTGCAAATTGCACCAAATTTATGAAAATGACACAAATGACATAAGGGTTGAACTCGCTAGACCTGTTTTCTCTACCCTATGTCACCTTACAGCTTGCCTATATTTACACCAATATAGTGGCACAAAGACTCCTCTTAGCCACATAACTTTTTCTAGACGCATAAACTGTCAAGTTAGGCGTAAAAACATAATAAATTTGGCACACATACCCCATTTTTTTTCTGCAATTTTCAACAGAATTCTGGAACATTTTGCTTAGTAAATTCCCCCCACTGATTTTGCCTTTACTTATTCTTGCGATAGGGCATCAAAAAGTTTAGCAGCTTTTACTGTAAAGAGACCCTTTTTATATTGATGTGAAGAAACGACTTACTCCACATGCCAATGATGTTGTACTCTTCTCGGAATGGATAGTTTGCATGAAAAAAATCTTTATACTAAAATTGTGTATATTTATACACGCCTAATTTTCCAGTCTTTCATTGTAAAAGTGACCTCCTCCCGTTTTATTTAATTGCGCACCTTTAAACCTTCATTCACCTTTGAACTCCCATACATATTTTCTGCAGTTTTCCTACCGAAAACTCCACCACATATTTATGATGTGGCCTTACTCGTGATTCATAGAAGGAATATTATACCTGTACAGAGTCGTAAAAGGGTTTCCGTAGAGGTGCATGAGCCCTCTATTGTATCTCCTTATGACTCATATGGGGGCATGCAGAGGACAAATCCGACAGAAAAAAAAGAATGTTGCCTCCTCCATCGGGCTCTGTAGAAGCATTGCTTCGAGAGGAGAATACAACTGTATACACAGAGTCCAGCACAGCCTCCTCTGCATGATCCCAAACTTTAAGGGCCAGTTCACACTGAGTTTCTTGACATGTTTTCTGACGCGGAAACTGCGACGGAAAACGTGCCAGAAAACGGCTGAAAATGCCTCCCATTGATTTCAATGGGAGGCGGAGGCGGTTTTTTCCCGCGAGCGGAAAAACCGTCTTGCGGGAAAAAGAAGCGACATGCCCTATTTTCGGGCGTTTACGTCTCTGACCTCCCACTAACATCAATGGGAGGCAGAGAAAGAGAAAAACGGCACGAAAAATGCCGTAAAAAACGTGGCAAACGACGTGCAGGCAGATCAAAATCTGCCTCAAAATTTTCTGCCTGCAAAACTCTGTGTGAACATAGCCTAAGTCACCACTTAACCCCAGCCTTATGTAAATTTGCACCAGGAAATGTTCCAAGAGGATACATAATATATATTGCATTGATATATATATATATTTTTTTTTTTCACATTTTATTGTTTCAATTTACTTTTTTAATTATACAAGCCTAAGAGATGACTCCTTTGAAATATTTTTGCTATGGAATAAATGGTTAAGAGACAGGGTGACCACACCAATGTCACATGGTTGAGTTTCATCATGGGATAACGTGGTGAGAATCTCACATGAGCTATGAGCTATGTGTGAGTGTTTGTACGGAGAGTTATGAAAGGATGAATGATGCGGCACAACTTATGCCTGGAAATACCAAGTGTGTGAAAAGTTGAAATGACAAAACAAAGACATTTTTCAATGTTACTTTCAAGAGGAGGATTTTTTTTATTTTACAAACCATGACTTATTGAATAGCAGCAACAATCATATTTACCCAATATGTATGTGGATTGGTTTAAAATTATCAGAGAGACCATATCAGATCACCCTGGGTTACCTATAATCTCTTAGACAGCATAAAAATGTTTTGTCCAAAGTGGACAGTCCCTTTAATACAATATCCAGTTAATTCATATCTAAGCAGGCAGGTGTGGATAGTTTGTAGATATTTGCGCAGTTGCACCTAACCACCTCCTATTCACTGTGTTTACACAATTTACTTGCCAAATTACTAAGTAGATTGTTATATATAGTAAAGCAAATAGCAACAAAACATATCAAAGTAATATGTTTATATATAAGCTCTATGTTCTGCAGTATGTTTGACTTAAAGGCTATGTGCTCCTTTGAAAACTATAATTTTTTTAAATAAAAATGTCTATCAGTTTGATTGGTGCAACTTTGTAATTACAGTTTATTAAAAATGATTTTTACTCTTTGAGATACAGCTGCTTTGTATTCTGTATACAGAGCAGCTGTATCTTGTGCTGAGACCTGAATCCGTCAGATAAGCGGGACTGATTGGTACAGTGTAAGCCGGGGCTGCGTATATCGAGCTGTTATCGATCACATATAAGTTCATACCTTATCACGCAGGACCCGTTGTCGCTGAACCCGTCAGTCCCGCTGACCTGATGGATACAGGTTTCAGCGCAAGATACAGCTGCTCTGTATACAGGATACAAATCAGCTTAAAAAGTAAAAATAATTTTTAATAAAATGTAATTACAAAGTTGTACCAATCACACTGATACTAATTTTTAATACAAAAAAATATATAGTTTTTAAAGGTGTACATAGACTTTAAAGCTGTTTTCCAACTACAAACTTTTATGATATGCCAATAAAATATATCAAATGAATCACATTGACCAGGATCGGCCCCATTGCAAAGAATGAACAGGGTCGTAGCACTAAGGCCTCATGCACACGACCGCATTGGTTCTGTGGTCCTCAAAACCATGGTTCTGTTGCGTCCATCAGACAGCAAAAAACTTTGTTGTGCATCCGTGCGTCATCAGGACACACAGATCCACAACAATTCACCAGTATTGGTGAATCCGCAATCCGGACCATAAAATGACGTCCTGAGTTTTTACGGTCCAGATTTGCGGCCGCCAAACGGATTTGTGTAAACCACATTTGTGTGCATGAAGCCATAGAAATAAATAGGTCCGCAATTTATCCACAAAAATGTGGATAAATTGCGGCCACAGAAGCACGGTCGTGTTCATGAGGCCTTACATGAAGGGAAGTTAAGGAGACCTACAAGTAATGTCAGGTCCGTATTTCACACCGAATAACCACCTCTGTAAATTGAAAGCTGAAGGCATGCCTGGAAAGAAGTACACCACACAGATGTTTGGTACACAGCTTCCCTCTCTGTCAGGAGGAAGACTGAAAAAAGAAACACAGAAAGAGACACATGCCTCCTCCTCAGAGATGTGGGAGTGCCCAAGCCCCCACCATTTTCTCAGACTCACTCTTCTTGCATTCCAGGGGGCGGTGTCTTCCATAGGTGTGTCCGACATGAACAAAGAACTTGTTATATATATCAGTATATTACACAAAGAACTGAAATGTATATACATATGTGTGAGGATAATATTTTTCAAACAATATACATAGTATTGATCCCTGACAGTAAAAGATATTTTAACGGGCTGTACATGTACTGCGATGAGGGAGTGTGCCTAATATGTTGTTCGTTGAGTTAGATATATTATTTAGCATGTGCTATTTTGATAAACATGGTGAAATATAAGCCAAGTTAAACATCTCGATTTTCCTTGCTAAAATGTCATTCTTACGACACAATTCATATACAGTTTGTGCCTTCAATCTTCCTGTTCATTCAGTTTGCTCCACCTAGTGGCAGCCTTGTACTGCTGAAATGCATGTGGAAAGCTCCCTAAAGTTTCAAGATTAATTCATACTGGGACGCCCATTGTAATTTAAAAAATATTGTAACGTGACACCATAACTCAGAACAGAGCAAGCAAGTCCTTACTTGTGAAAGTCAGAAAGAGCTGTTGGAAGTTGGTAAATCCCTTTTTATGTTAAGGACAGGAGCTTCTTAAGGGTCCTGTACAATCCATATTGTCAGCTGTGGGCCAACACGAACCGTCACAGTGTCCTCCCTACTCAGCGGTCAGCATTTTAGTCCATCTGGAACCATGGCGTCACCATAGCAACGGAACGCCACGGCTCTCCTCTGCTTGTGATGCGTGACTCCAGCTACAGGAATAGGATCCCAGGCGCTTTTCACATCAGAGTTGCCCTTCCGTTGAGGGGTTCTGTCGTAGGTTTCCATCGGGTTAACCCCTCAACAGAAAGGCAAACGTAAACCTTAGCTTCCGTTTGCATCACCATTGATCGCAATGGTGACGGAAACTTTGCTAATGGTTTCCGTTTGTCACCTTTGTGAATAGGTTCTGTTGTTTTGACGGAATCAATAGCACAGTCGACTGCGGTATTGATTCTGTCAAAACAACGGAACCTGTTCACAGCGGTGACAAACGGAAACCATTAGCAAAGTTTCCATCACCATTGAGATCAATGGTGATGCAAACGGAAGCTAAAGTTTCCGTTTGCCTTTCCGTTGAGGGGTTAACCCGACGGAAACCTACAACGGAACCCCTCAACGGAAGGGCAACGCTGATGTGAACAGGGCCTTAAAGAGGAATTATTCCAGTACTTGGTTTTTAGCCCCGGTGGTGTGCTTCCTCGCATTTTCCTGTTGTTTTCTGTGATTCTCCTGAGCTTCACCAGGCTTTTGTCTTGACCGCGATTGATCTGATTCATTTGTGTATCAACCTGTGGCCTGAACATGACCTTGTCTCCTGATACCAATTCCTGGTCCTGACGTTGCCTACCTGTTGCCAAAATTTATCTGTTTGACCCTGAGACGTTTCATACCTGCCATCTGTAGCCCAACAGTCTATTGGGAACTGGGAATATTACTGATAAAGTCCATAATTCCTTGCGAAGATAAAAGGTAAAGAAAAGAGGATTCCGCAGACTCCGCGCCCCAGGTTAGCCTGGGCCAACTCAATACTTGTCTCAGTCATTTATTGTTCCTGCTGGCTGCCAAACGTCTGCTGCGCTGTGCTACTCTGCTTCACCATCCCTGAGAAGTCCTGCTACACTGTGCAACTCCACTTCACCGAATTTGAGACATCATCCAAGTTCTGACCACTCTAGCAAGAGATCGCCAACCAGGTACGCGCTGAGTTTATAGTTTTATATACGGAGCGTAACACATTTTGGGGGTAATTTATCAACTTTTCTACGCCAGTTTTTTGGTGAAGAAAAGTTGCAGAAGGGCCCAAAATTTGCAATTTGCAGGGCAAAATGCGACTTTTGTCCTTTTTGTGCCAACCTCACCAGTTATGTGGAAAGGGGCCATTGCCTCATGGAAAGGGGCGTGGCCACAGAAACCTAACAAATTTATTCGAATTTACGCTAGAAAACTGGCGTAAACTATAGTGGAAATCTTCGCCAGTTCCTAGCCTATGGGTCGTAGCAAGGTAGAGGACAGTTAGATAAATTAAAAATAATAAAACATTTTTTTTTATCACCGCTCCTTTTCTCTTTTCCCTTCTGACTCCTTTATCATTCCAGCGCCACTCATACAGGGTCCTGACGACGGGCAGTGTCCGGATGTTTTATGTGACGCAGCACTGAAGACGTTGAAGTGCTGCGTCACATATGAAGTCCCGATGCTTCTCGTCATCAGGTCCTTGTATGAGCGGCGCTAGGAGGATGAAGGAGCCGGATGGGGCAACGGGAGCGCTGAGGTGAGGTTTTTTTTGGCCATAGGGGGGGCGGTGGGGAGTCCCGGGCCAAAACATGTGACACATTTACCAAGACGCTTTTGCCTCTTAATAAATATGTCTGAGTTTCCTCCAACTTTTCATTTTATTAAGACTGGCATATGGAACGCCAGTCTTAATACAGCTTCTCACCTGGTGACTAAAGAAGCTGCTTATCCTGGGAGAGTTATATAGCACTACGCAAAGTACAAAAAAATAGACGGTAAGACCGTTACCCCTGCAATAAATCACGTGCTTACCAACCAGACTTTCACCAAACCGTATGTCCAAATTTACTTTTATAGTTCAGTAATGTTGTAAAATTTGAAATAAACTTCTGTATGCTCACATCAGATTTTTTGTAAAGGATCTGCCAGACACAGCTTCTGTGTCGACGCCCGTGGTTAATCATTCTGCATCTGCTCCTAGGTCTGATAGAGTGACTCGATCTGCTACCACTCAAGCTGGTAGGCGTGGGAGAACCTATCACAACCTGGCCAGACGGAGCTAGCTCCCGCCCTCGGTCTATTTATACCTTCATTTCCTGCTCTTCCTTTGCCTGTGATTCTGTCTGGTTTCCTGGCTCTGCTGTTCGTGCTAGTACTACTGACCTCTGCTTCAAATTGACCCTGGCTTTACTGACTACGCTCCTGCTCTGTGTTTGGTACCTCGTACAGTCCTGGTTTGACTCGGCTCGTTCACTACTCTTGTTGCTCACGGTGTTGCCATGGGCAACTGCCCCATTTCCCTTAGCTTCTGTGTACCCTTGTCTGTTTGTCTGTCGTGCACTTATTGAGCATAGGGACTGTCGCCCAATTGTACGCCGTCGCCTAGGACGGGCCGTGCAAGTAGACAGGGACTGAGTGGCGGGGAAATTAGGGCTCACCTGTCTGTCTCCCTACCCCGACATTACATTTTTACTTGGTTTATACACAATTCAGTCATTTATACCATTAGTCTGGGAACTGGTGGGAGTCCCAGTGGTAAGGCCCCTACTGAGTCGTAATTCTACTGAGATGCCAGATACTTATGATATGAAAACTCCTTTATCATATATGTGCATACGTAGAAACAGTCTAAATCAAAGAAACAGAACTGAGAATCCAATTGCAATGTAAGATTAAATTAGTGTAAATTGGGGTAATCATTTAAGTAATAAAAATGTAATCATAGAGAGACTTTAGGTCTGCTAGAATGACAGACTGTTCACACAGGGCGGATATGCTGCGTAAAAGCACACAGCGTATCTGCCCTGGGCAATGCAGGGAATTCCAGCTGAAAAAAAGCACCAAATTGTGGTGCAGTTTTTAAGCTGGAATGTCCACTGCAGAAAACTGCCGTAATCACGGGCCGTAATTATGGCCCATAATTACGGGCCCATATACTTCTATTTGCCACGGGTACCTTCCCGTTTGCTTATGGGAAGGTGCCCATGCCGTTGAAAAATATGGAACATGTCCTATTTCAGGCCGTAATTACGGCACGGGCAGGCCCATAGAAGTCTATGGGGCTCCCGTAATTACGGGTGGCTACGTGTGTGCACCCGTAATTACGGGAGCATTGCTAGGCGACGTCAGGGGATAGTCATTGTCCAGGGTGCTGAAAGAGTTAACTGATCGGCACACTGGCGTAGCTATAGGGTCGCAGCGGTCGCAATTGCGACCGGGCCCCGAAGCCAGTTGGGCCCACAGCCCCCCCGCACCACATCAATAAAGTGTTACTATAGTAACTCGGGCCGCGGGCCCCTGTTACTATAGTAACAGACTTTACTTACCTTCCTGGTTCCGGATCGCAGCGGAGGTCCTGACGTCAAGCGCTGTGCGCAGCGCATGACGTCACAGCGCTATGCGCCGCGCACAGCATCGAGATGCCTGACTGGCGTGGTCCGACTCCCGGGACCCGCCAATCAGCTGTTTTGAAGGGGCTTCAGCACTCGTACGAGAGCTGCTCCCCTTCATTCCGGTCACACTGTGAATCGGTGTCGGCGATTCACAGTGTGAGCGAGTAATGAAATGAAGGGGAAGCAGTTCTCGTAAGAGTGCTGCGGCCCCTTAAAAACAGCTGATTTGCGGGTCCCGGGAGACACATCAGCTATTGATGGCCTATCCTGTGGATAGGCCATCAATGTTTAGGGACTGCACAACCCCTAAGCCTACGATGTAGCAGGCTTAGGGGGCCCATGAGACAGGATCACAAATTGTGTGATCCTGTCTGCTGGGCCCTGTATCTAAGCCAATCACATGGTAGGCTTAGATACATGACCTATGCGTGATCCTGTCTGCTGGGCCCTGTATATAAGCCAATCACATGGTAGGCTTAGATACATGGCCCATGTGTGATCCTGTCTGATGGGCCCTGTATATAAGCCTACCACACTGTAGGTTTAGATACAGGGCCCCAGCACACAGTAATCTTATACTGTATAAGATTACTGTCTGCTGGACCCTGTATCTAAGCCTACGTTGTGGTAGGCTTAGATACAAGGTCCCACAGGCAGTATCACACATGGGCCCCGTATCTAAGCCTAACACATGTGTTACTAATTGTTTTTCTTGTGTGTTTTCTTACAGGTTCGGTCGTTGGACTACGGCGGATTCCAGGACTACTTCGATGACGGCTTTTTTTTTATTATCAATAAAATGGTAAATGAGGGTTGTGTGGGTTTTTTTTTTATTTCAATAAAATATTTTTTCTATGTGCTTGTATCTTTTTAAACTTTATTATCACCGCCTTAGTAATGGCCGCCGGCTGATTGACAACCTCCATTACTAAGGCGGGGCTTAATATTAGCCGGTGCAAAGGCTAACACTAACCCCCATTATTACCCCGGTACCCACCACCACCAGGGGTGCTGGGAAGAGCCGGGTACCATCCAGTACCTGACCATCTGTAGTGATGGTCAGCCACTACTCCTGAAAACAGCACCGTAATTTCAGCCGTAACAGACGCTGCCGTGTGAACATACCCTCAGGGCTAAAAATGTCAGGGAAATAGCACCAATACATATGTGTCCGCCCAAAAAAAAATGTGTGTATAGGAGACAGCATATCTATAGCACTACAACCCTATAAACTATGGATAGGATTAGATAAATTGGCTCAGCAGACAGTATCACACATGATAGGATTAGATACAGTGGCTGAGCAGACAGTATCACACATAATAGGATGAGGGTATGTGCACACACACTAATTACGTCCGTAATTGACGGACGTATTTCGGCCGCAAGTACCGGACCGAACACAGTGCTCTCTTCTGCGCAGGTCTCCAGGGGGTTAAACGCGGCGTCTATGAAAGGCGCTGATTGGCTGGGAAGGATGACTTTCCCTGCCAGTCAGTCAGCGCCTTTCATCGACGGAAGCGTCACTGGTACAAAAGGTACCAGTCGCTTCATTGGTGGAAAGGCGCTGAATGGCCGGGCACGGAACGTGCCCGGTCATTCATTGCTTCTAATTGTAACTGTGTCCTTGCGACACAGGTACAATTATAGTGCAGGAGGAGGGGGCGCTGGCGCCCCCTCTGAACTGCGCCCGGGGCACATGCCCCGCTTGCCCCCCCCTAGCTACGCCCCTGTCATTAGTATATGATCAGTGGGTGTCCGACACCCGGACCCCGCATCGATCAGCTGCTCCAGCTGTCCCCGGTCGTCCATGCTGGAAGCAGATGGCTCTGTTCATGGAATAGCAGCCGAGCTGCAGTATTGCAGCTCAGTTCCTATTCGAGTGAATAGGAGCAGAGCTGTAGTTCTGCAGAACGGCCCTATGCAGTGGTCAGAGCCATCTGCTTCCAGCTCCAACTACTGCATACCGTTCAAAACATCCGGCGCCCGGAGGCAGCTGGGGCAGCTGCTCGGTACGGGATCCGGGTGTTGGACCCCCACAGATCATATACTGATAACCTATCTGGTGGAAAGGTCATCAGTTGTTGGGTCGTGGAAAACTCCTTTAAGATTATATTTATGTAAATAGTTATTAGTAACTAGTCAGAATTGCAGATTTCCTGTACTGTACATGTGGGGTTAGAAGGGAATAACATGGAGCATTATCATTAAGTAGATGCAAACTGAAAGATCAAGGTTTAATTGAATAATTGGGAGAATAGATCATTAGGAGCATCATACTGATGTAGATTATGTGAATTTCAAGACAGCAACATGATATGTTATGCTTTTGCTGCTATGATGATTATTCTGGTGTTTGAGTGAGCTGTGCCCAGAATTCAGTATTATATAGGAAATACATATCTGGGCTGCACTAATAATGCAAAGCATCTCCAGTAGAGGGAGCACAACAGACATTTATATGTAAAATGCATATTTTGTAGAATAGTTAAATGCTATTAAAATAAAATTCCGAACAGAATCTTTTCTGGAGCTGCTTTATATAAATAACACAAACTTAAAGCCTTCTCTAATTACTGCTTCCAGTCAGCACAAATAATGCTATTTGCCAAATTTCCACAAAATAATATTTACAGCTTCCCATTCAGAAATAAATGAATATTGAGAATATGTCAATTAGCAGGATGTAGGCGGGGATAATGATGAGTGGGCGGAGCCAAAGACAGCGTATGAATACGCCGGGCTCATCTCTGGCAGGGCTGCCCAGGTTCTGCAGATAAATTCTCTAAAATTGGTTTACTTAATGAGGATCTGTCACTACTTTGTTAATTCCTATCTCCTAACTAATCTAATAGGCGCTATGATGCTGATAACTACAGTGTGATTTTTTTTTCAAAAACGTTTATTGTTTGCAAAGTTATGTGCATTTTTCTAAATATGGTAATTTTGCTATACTTGCCAAATGGGAGGTGACTCTTTTCACTCTGGGCGGTGTAATGTTTTCTGTATGACGCTGTCTAATCAGCATACAGCTTCTCCCCCTTCCCTGCCCAGCAACACAGCGTGATCATATAGTATATAGCTCCACTCCCGACTGTGTATTCAAGTGGTTATATCTCCGGTTGTGTCACAGCAAGGGCTGCGGTCCCGATGACTGTTCTAGATGTTCCACAGACAGAGATATCGCTGTTTAAAGTGACCCCCCTTCTCTCCAGCCTCAGTCTCTCACACTGTGTGAAGCAGCTTCATGCTGATAGGACAGGGTCAGAGGCTGTGAGGAGGCTCCACCTCAGGAGAATCGCTGGTGTTGACGCCCACTTGCCAAGTATAGACACATTTACATATTTGGAAATAAGCTAATAACTTTTAACCCCTTCCCCCTGCTTGCATTCTGGGCCCTAATGTCCAAGCCATTTTTTACATTTTTACATCGTCACATTCAAAGAGCTGTAACTTTTTTATTTTTGCGTCGGCATAGCTGTATAAGGTCTTGTTTTTTGCGGGACGACTTGCAGTTTTTATTGGTACCATTTGAGAGTAGATGCGACTTTTTGATCACTTTTTATCACATTTTTTTAAAGTCAGGATTAACAGAAAACAGCAATTTTTCCATTGTTTTTTATTTTATTTTTTACGGCGTTCACAGTGCGGGTTAAATAATGTAACAGCTTTATAGTCGGGGTCGTTACGGACGCGGCGATACCAAATATGTGTAACTTTTTTGCTTTATTGTAGTTTTTTTTAATAGTAAAGCATTTTGTAAGGGGAAAAAGTGGGTTTTTCATTTTTTTTGTTTCACTTTTTTTTTTTATTAACTTTATTAAACTTTTTTACTTTTTTACTAGTCCCACTAGGGGACTTCCCTATCCTCCGATCGCTATTATAATACACTGCAATACTTTTGTATTGCAGTGTATTACTGCCTGTCCGTTTAAAACGGACAGGCATCTGCTAGGTCATGCCTGCGGCATGATCTAGCAGGCATTCGCTCCAGGCAGACCTGGGGGTCTTTATTAGACCCCCGGCTGCCATAGAAGACACAGACACTCGGCGATTTTATCGCCGGGTGTCAGTGAGATGAGAGGGAGCTCCCTCCCTCTCTCCAAAACCATTCAGATGCGGTGCTCGCTATTGTGCACCGCATCTGAAGGGTTAAACGGGTGAGATCGATACTAATATCGATCTCACCCGGCAGAGCAGGGACGCCCCCAGCCCTCAGGGCAGCTGAGAGCAGGGAGATTTCACGGCTCCCTGCTCTGTTTACTTTATTCTACAGCAGCGACGTAGAATAGCGGCGCTCTAGAATAAAGCCCACTAATGACCGCCGTAAAAAGACGTATCGGCGGTCATTAAGGGGTTAAAATAATAACTGTTTTGGGACACAATTTTCACTCCCATTATCAGTGTGACAGCGCCTATTAGATTAGCTAGGAGACAGGGCATTACTAAACTAGTGACAGAGTTACAGACCACAGATATCAGCATGTTTGACCCTACATTATGTTTCACTCAGTGAGGGCAGCATAATGTCAATGACCGGTTCCCTTTGAAGGGGTTGTTTGCTTTTTATTTATTTTTCTATTTATATATAGAATGTATATAGTGAACATGCTGCTCTGATGTACAGGGTATCTATGTACAGATAATGCTGAGTATTTATGCTGTTGCGGTCTACGAGAGGAGTTCATCGCTGTCAATCAGTATACAATGGCTGTCTGTCTTTAGGTGATGTTGTCACGTTAAAAAGAAACAAAATACACATATAACACACAGAGGAGACAGGGAAAGCAATGTGATGCTCCTGCACAGACACTGACAGACATGATAAGATTCTGCTGTAGGTAGAAATACTTTATACACCTCAGTAAAATACTATTAACCCCTTCCCGCTTTGGCCACTTTTGACCTTCCTGACAGAGCCTCATTTTTCAAATCTGACATGTTTCACTTTATGTGGTAATAACGTCGAAATGCTTTCACCTATCCAAGCGAGATTGTTTTCTCGTGACACATTGGACTTTAAGTTACTGGCAAAATTTTCTCTATATGTTCAGTATTTAATTGTGAAAAACACCAAAATTTAGCAAAAAATTGCAAAAATTTGCATTTTTCTCAATTTAAATGTATCTGCTTGTAAGACAGGCAGTTATAACACACAAAATTGTTGCTAACTAACATCCCCCATATGTCTACTTTAGATTGGCATCGTTTTCTGAACATCCTTTTATTTTTCTATGACGTCACAAGGCTTTGAACTTTAGCAGCAATTTCTCACATTTTCAAGAAAATTTCAAAATGCTATTTTTACAGTGGCCAGTTCAGTTGTGAAGTGGCTTTGAGGGCCTTATATATAAGAAACCCCCAAAAAGTCACCCCATTTTAAAAACTTCACCCCTCAAAGTATTCAAAACAGCATTTAGAAAATGTGTTAACCCTTTAGACATTTCACAGGAATTAAAGCAAAGTAGAGGTGAAATTTACAAATTTAATATTTTTTTGCAGAAATAAATTTTTTATACAAGTTTTATTATAACACAGAAGGTTTTACCAGAGAAATTAAACTCAATATTTATTGCCCAGGTTCTGCACTTTTTGGAAATATCCCACATGTGGCCGTAGCGTTTTACTGGAATGAAGCACCGGCCTCAGAAGCAAAGGAGCACCTAGAGGATTTTGGGGCCTTATTTTTATTAGAATATATTTTAAGCACCATGTCAGGTTTGAAGGGCTCTTGCGGTGCCAAAACAGTGAAAATCCCCCGAAAGTGACCCCATTTGGGAAACTACACACCTCAAGGAAATTATCTAGGGGTATAGTGAGCATTTTGACCGCACAGGTTTTTTACAGAAATGATTGGAAGTAGGCCGTGAAAATTAAAAAAAAAAAAAGTACTTTTAGCGATTTTTTTTCTCATTTCCACAAGAACTAAAGGAGAAAAAGCACCGCAAAATTTGTAAAGCAATTTCTCCCGAGTAAAACAATACCCCAAATGTGGTAATAAACGGCTGTTTGGACACACGGCAGGGCTTAGAAGGGAAAGAGCGCTCTTTGGCTTTTGGAGCTCAAATTTAGCACGAATGGTTTGCGGAGGCCATGTCACGTTTACAAAGCCCCTGAGGGGACAAAGCAGTGGAAACCCACCACAAGTGACCCCATTTTGGAAACTACACCCATTGAGGAATTTGTCTAGGGGTATAGTGAGCATTTTGACCGCACAGGTTTTTTACAGAAATTATTGGAAGTAGGCCGTGAAAATTAAAATCTACATTTTTTCAAAGAAAATGTAGGTTTAGTGATTTTTTTTCTATTTCCACAAGAACTAAAGGAGAAAAAGCACCGCAAAAATTGTAAAGCAATTTCTCCCGAGTAAAACAATACCCCACATGTGGTAATAAACGGCTGTTTGGACACACGGCAGGGCTTAGAAGGGAAAGAGCGCTATTTGGCTTTTGGAGCTCAAATTTAGCACGAATGGTTTGCGGAGGCCATGTCACATTTGCAAAGCCCCTGAGGGGACAAAACAATGAAAACGCCCAAAAAGTGACTCCATTTAGGAAACTACACCTCTTGAGGAATTTATCTAGGGGTGTAGTAAGCATTTTGACCTCACAGATGTTTCATAGAATTTATTAGAATTGGGCAGTGAAAATAAAAACAATCCTTTTTCTTCAATAAGGCGTAGGTTTAGCGCAAAATTTTTCATTTTCTCAACAAATAAAGGAAAAAAAGAACCCAACATTTGTAAAGCAATTTCTCCCGAGTACGGCAATACCCTATATGTGGTCATAAACTGCTGTTTGGGCACACGGCAGGGCTCAGAAGGGAAGGAGCGCCATATGGAGTGCAGATGTTGCTGGATTGGTTTCTGGGCACCTGTGGGCCCAAAACAGTGGAAACCCCCCAGAAGTGACCCAATTTTGGAAACTACACCCCTCAATGCATTTACCTAGGGGTGTAGTAAGCATTTTAACCCTGCAGGTGTTTTGTAGAAATGAGTGTGCACTCAATGTTGCAGAGTGAAAATGGGATTTTTTTCCATAGATATGCCAATATGTGGTGCCCAGCTTGTGCCACCATAACAAGACAGCTCTCTAATTATTATGCTGTGTCTCCCGGTTTTAGAAACACCCTACATGTGGCCCTAATCTTTTGCCTGGACATTTGACAGGGCTCAGGAATGAAAGAGCACCATGTAAAATTGAGGCCTAATTTGGCGATTTACAAAGTATTGGTTCACAACTTCAGAGGCTCAGATGTGAAATAATAGAAAGAAACCCCTGAGAAGTGACCCCATTTGTAAACTACACCCCTCAAGGCATTTATTAAGGGTGTAGTGAGCATTTTCACCCCACAGGTCTTTTCCATAAATGATTGCACTGTGGATGGTGCAAATTAAAAATTTATATTTTTCCCTAGATATGCCATTTCAGTGACAAATATGTCATGCCCAGCTAATGCCACTGGAGACACACACCCCAAAAATTGTTAAAAGGGTTCTCCCGGGTATGACGATGCCATATATGTGGAAGGAAACTGCTGTTTGGGCACATTGTAGGGTTCAGAGCGGAGGGAGCGCCATTTGGCTTTTGGAGAGCGGGTTTTGCTTGGTAGCAGATTTGTTTGATTATTACATGTGTTTCCATTCATAATGTGGGGGTACATGTAAGCTGGGCAGAGTACATCAGGGGCATAGTCAGGTGGCATAATAATGGGGTAAAAAAACAATAAAATGATCCATAGATCTGCACAGGCTGTTGTTGCACTGATATATGGCGTCCTTTCTTATCCCCATTTTGGTCCATACTCCGCACCTTTGCAGTTTGGGGAATTTTGCTGGGAAAGTGTTGTCCTGAAATAATACGGGCACCGTCGCTTCCAGCAGATATGTTTGGGCCCTCCCCTTCCTGGTTCCCTAATTTTAGGTCCTTGATAAATCGCCTCTTGAAACAGAAGAAATGTACCCCTCGGGTTGCACAACTGCATATTTTTAATTTCCTGACTTATTGGAGCCTTAACTAATTTTATTTTTTCATAGACGTAGTGGTATGAGGGCTTTTTTTTGCGGGACGAGCTGTAGTTATTATTGGAACCATTTTGGGGTACATGCGACTTTTTGATCACCTTTTATCCTATTTTTGGGAGGCCAGGTAAACAAAAAAACGCAATTCTGGCATAGTATTTTTAGTTTTTTTTATACAGCGTTCACCAAGAGTTATAAATTACATGTTAACTTTATTCTGTGGGTCCGTACGATTCCGGCGATACCTAATTTATAGCACTTTTTTATGTTTTCACAACTTTTTGCACAATAAAATTACTTTTTTAAAAATAATGTATTTTTTCTGTCGCCAAGTTGTGAGAAACATAACTTTTTAACTTTTTTGTCGACAGAGCTGTATGAGGGCTTGTTTTTTGCGAGACGAGCTATAGTCTTTATAGGTACCATTTTTGGATACGTGCGACTTTTTGATCACTTTTTATTCCAATATTTGTAGGTCAAAGTGACCAAAAAAACAGAAACGTAGTGCAATGTATTAGATCTGTCAGTTATTCACTGACAGCAAGTCGATTAGGCTTCGCCTCCTGGCGGGGCCTAATCGGCTTCCGTAATGGCAGAGCAGGAGGCCATTGTGTCTCCTGTTGCCATAGCAGCAGTCGCCACTCCTGATTGCCTGTCAGGGCTTGCGATCTGCTAGCAACCGCTAAGATGCAGCAATCGCTTTTGCTGCATCAAAGGGGTTAATGGCAGGGATCGGAGCTAGCTCAGGTTCCTGCCATTACACGTGGATGTCAGCTGTAACATACAGCTGACTTCCACCGGATCAGCTCCTGGGCGGATCTTGACCGTCTTCCGTGCTAAGCAGACCGGGAGGCCAGTATTAGGCCTCCGGTTGCCATTGTAGCCACCGGAACCCCGGCAATTTCATTGCTGGAGTTCCGATGAGCTGCAAACAGCTTAAATGTAGCGATCATGTTTGAACGCTGCATTGAAGGGGTTAATGGCAGGGATCTAAGCTAATTTCGGTCCCCACCATTACAGCCGGATGTCAGCTGTCAGATACAGCTGAGATCCGGCGATGATGGCACCGGCTCAGTTTCTGAGCCGGTGCCAAACATTTGGCGTAAGTATACGACATTTTGCGGGAAGCACTGGCTTTCCATGTCGTATACTTACGACAAATGTCGGGAAGGGGTTAACCTGTTACATACCTGAACAGTGTTACCTGAATACCAGAGGTCACATGATGTGTGGATGGTGGGTCACATTACTGACACCATCTTTAACCCATTCAGTTATCCTTTGGAATACTTTATGGCTTCTACCATATATCGCTGGAGTCAGCGAGCAAAGCATCAGCTGTCGCTCTGCCAGGGACTACAGCACTGTCTTGACACTTGGCCTGATGAAGAAGCTGGTTCAGCGTTGAAACGCGTAGTCTTTTACAATAAATTATTTATTTTTGTATTTCAAAACACTGAAACTGCTTCTACCTTTATTACCAGCAGCGCCATTTATCGTCCACCAATTTTTTCTTCCTGCATATACTTTACAGCAGTAAAGCCATAAATATCTCAGATGGGAGAACTCCTTTGTTATATGATCTGCAAAGCGCTTGTGTAGGACTAGTGTCTACCACTATATGGTCACTATGTGGTGGTAATATTGGTCTTTGGTTTACTACACACATTTTACTATACAGTACAATTAAGAGTGGTTGCATTATTTCTATATAGCTGACGGGTGGGCCCCAAGAATTATTTCCTCCGGTGGGCCCAAGGTACTCCAGTCTGACACTGATGGACAGTGACATCAGGTGTTTCCTATCACTGAAATCCCCTGGCAGAGCATCAGCTGAATGGGCACAAATTCCCAAAGACACACTCCAAATTATTGTGGAAAGCCTTCCTTGAAGAGTAGAAGCTGTTAAAAGTAGTTCCATCTCCATATTAACACCCATGGTTTTGCAATATGATATCCAAGAAGCTCATATAGGTGTGATGGTTAGGTGTCCACATGCTTTGACTTTTTGTCATATAATTCATGACAACCTATGCATGAGCCCAAGAGAATCTTTTAACTGGTTCCCGACCGCTGGCTGTGTTTTTACGGCCAGCGGTCAGGGTCTTTAAAACCCGAGCCATAGATTTTTTACGGCTCGGGTTTTAACTTGCTGTCCGAGTGATCGGGCAGCTGAATGTCGGGTCTCCGGCTGTCAGTGACTGCCGGGGACCCTGAGGAGAAGATAGAAGAGGCTTTCGCTGCTTCTGACTTCTCTGATCACTTGTACACAGCCCTTAAAGGAACAGTGTTACCACAATTTTTTTTTTAATATGTTAAAGATGTTAGTGCTTTATTAAAAACGTTTGGATTAATTTGTGTGTTTGTGTGTTACTTTTTCTTATTTTTACACTTTTTTTCCCTATGGGGGCTGCCATTTTTTTTTCCATTTCTGTATGTGTCGATTATCGACACATACAGACATGGAATACGGCAGTCACAGTCCCATAGGGACTGCGAACGGGTCCCGTCCAATCCACTTCTGTGTACGCCGTCTGTGTGGGAACTGTGCATGCGCCACTCCCACAGAGTCCAATTTGAAATGCGCGCCGTCCGGCGCCATTTTCCTGTGGACCGGAAGTCGCGGCCGGACAGTAAGATTACTACTTCCGGTCGCGGCTTCCGGACTTGTGCACTTGGACCAGCGGCAGCAGACGGAGCGGACGGGCCGGAGGGAGCCGTGGCAGCAGGAGCAGGTAAGAGATTTCTATGTATGTTCGTGTTTGTGTGTGTTTACTACTGTATGTAAACCTACTACACTGTGTGTTAGCTCAAAAAATGGCGACACACAGTGTAGGAGGTTAGACCGTTCAATCCCCTCGTTTATCCCGGCACTAGCCAGGATAAAGGAGGGGGGGATTCTCAGAGCTCACTAGAGCGAGTGCTTTTTACCCAATTTTGCAGCAAAAAGCAATGTGGTTGCTTTACCACATGCAATGCTGCAATTTTGGGAATAGCTCCATCTAGTGACCAGCAATGGGAAATATTATAAATTAGAATCTAATTTATAATATTTCCTGACTCGTGAAAAAAATAAAAAAAATTTGAACAATGTTTAAACACCTACACACTAAATGTTTAATTAAAAAAAAAAAAACATGTTTTGCTGGCAACACATTCCCTTTAATGAACGCTGTGTATAGGAATAGAGGCAGCGGTGCGCTGTCTCTTTTGGTCACATGATCGCCGGGATGCCGTTAGAGACAGACTGCTGCTGGGTCTTACTAGACCCAGCACAGCCCTATTAGTGACAATCACTGTGAGAGGGCTGATTTCCGCTGTAACTGGGGCTGTGCAGGGGAAAAGCATGGTGTAAAAGAAAGAAAAAAATATATATATAAATTTTGACCATTGAGGGACAGACCATAGTAATAAAAAAATAGTAAAGTAAAGTGCAAAAAAAACCTAATAATAAATACACATAAAATACCCACCCCAAAAAAAACTTTCCCCTTCCGCCAATCATTGTGACCCAATAACCCGAATATAGACATGTAATATATTAAAATTTACGGTAGACAATGACGATCACAAATAACAGGTCTAATTTAGGGTAAAACTATTTTATTACCCCAAAAAAATAGCTGAAACCTAAAAAAGCTTATTTTTTACTATTATTTTCAAACTTTAAGAATTTAAATTCTAAAATAGAAAAAAGGATGTGTATAAAAAGGATAAAAAAAAGAAACCTGCATTGTCTACGGAAAAACCTTCACAAAAATCACGTCGTTAGCCCAACAAATAAAAAAGTTATAGCCATTTTACTAACACGTGCTAAAAAGGGCTAAACGGTGTCTGGTCCTGAAGGCTCAAAATAGCCCGGTCCTGAACTGGTTAAAGGGGTTTTCCACTGTCTGACAACTGATGACCTATCCACTGGATAGATCATCAGTATATGATCGGTCCGTGTCCGACACCCGATCCGCGCCTCCGGGTGCCAGACGATGTTGCCGGAAGCAGATGGCTCCAGTTAAAGAATAGCGGCCGAGCTGCAGTATTGCAGTTCCGCTCCTATTCAAGGGAATAGGAGCAGAGCTGCAGTTCTGCCGAACGGCCGCTATGCAGTGGTCAGAGCCATCTGCTTCCAGCTCTAACTACTGCATCCCGTTCCAAACATCCGATGCACGGATAGGTCATCAGTTTTCAGAAAGTGGACAACCCCTTTAAGTCATAGTGCACTGTTGCATAGGTTCTGCTTTGTTAGCAGGCAAATTTCTGACACATTAAAACAACACATTCAGTAAGAAAGCCATATATGCAATGACAAGAATGGTTTAAGTCCCATTAGAACAAAGCAGAGAAACATTTTCTAAACATTTGAGAACGGTTTCCTTACTCCGTTCTCATTGGATCAAAACGTATTCTCTGCATAAAATACAGGGTTTCTGTATGGCCATTTCTTATTAACTAAACCTTCTGACGTGTCATTGTGACATGTCTGAAGTTTTGATAGGTGAGGGTCCAAGCACTGAGACCCCCACTGATCGCTAGAACAATGCGGCAGAAACTCTCGGGTGAGCGTTGACCCATTTAGTTTCTGATCGGCTTTTTTCAGAAAGCTGATGTAGTGGTATACGAGCCCATAGACTTTATATTGAGTCCGTACACTGTAACATTGGCTTCACGAGAAAAGCCGATCAGAAACCAAACGGCTCATCGCTCACCCGAGCGCTTCTTCCGCTTCGTTCTAGCGATCGGTGGGGTCTCAGTGCTTGGACCCCCACTAATCAAAACTTATGACATGTCACTATGACAGGTCAGAAGTTTGTTTAAAATTTAGCTACGCTTTAAGGTTGTTCCTGGCACGACTATGATGTGTTAAGAAACATCACTGGTACTTTAACCGCTTAATGACGAGCGACGGATATATCCGTCGCAAGCAGGTTTTAGTTCCCGCATAGCAATGGATATATCCGTCGCTCAGATCAGGTGGGTACTGCCAGTGTACCCACGCGATCAGCGGCAGGAGCACAGCTGTTATACACAGCCTGGCTCCTGCCCCAACTGCCGGAATCGAAGCACGCTCCGACTCCGGCAGTTTAACCCATTAGATGCCGCTGTCAATAGTGACAGCGGCATCTAATGTGTTTGACAGAGGGAGGGAGCTCCCTCTGTCACCCCATCGGCGCCCCCACAAAGAAATCGTGGGGCGTTGTCAGGTTTTCATGGCAGCAGGCCCCCAGGTCTGCCTTCAGCAACTGCCTATTAGGCAATGCGAAAGGCATGGCCTAATAGATAATAGATTGCCTGTCAGTTTTATACTGACAGTCAATAATGCTTTGGTATACTGAGTATACCAAAGCATTATATAAGCGATCAGCAGATCGCATGGTGAAGTCCCCTGGTGGGACAAAGAAAAAGAAAGTAGAACAGTTAAATAAAGTTTTTTTTAAAATAAAAAAAAAGATTACAGTAAAAATGAAATAAAACCACTTTTTTCCCCAAAAAGTGGTTTTATTTAGTAAAAGTGTAAAACAAAAATAACACATACAAATATATGGTATTGCCGCGATCGTAACGACTCAAACAATAAAGTTAACACATTAAACAGCCTTTTTTTCTCCCATTCGCACCATAAAAAATAAAATAAACGTTAATCAATAAGTCCCATGTACTACCAATGAAAACTACACCTTGTCCTGCAAAAAAACAAGCCCACATATGGCCACATTGACGGAAAAAAAAAAAAGTTACGGCTCTTGAAATTTGGCAATGCAAAAACAAGTAATTTTTTTTTTTAAAAGGTTTTTTTTTTTGCAAACGTAGGTAAACATAAAAGCTTTACATATTTGGTATCTGCGTAATCGTGCCAACCCATAGAATAAAGGTAATATGTTATTTATGCCGCATATTAAACGGCGTAAATTTATAACGTGAAAAACAATGCTGGAATAGCTGTCGACGGAATAAAAAAAAAGTTCAGACTCTAAGGGTATGTTCACACGGAGTCTTTTCAGGCGTATTTCGATTACGCCTGGAAAAAAGACTGAAAAAAATGGAAGCAGAACGCCTCCAAACATCTGCTCATTGATTTCAATGGGAAATACCATGTTCTGTTAGGATGGGGCGTTTTTTTACACCTTGTTTTCCAAAAACGGCGCGTAAAAAGACACCCGTGAAAAAGTAGTGCATGTCACTTCTTGGGACGTTTTTTGAGCCGTTTTTCATTGACTTTATAGAAGAACAGCTCCAAAAACGGGCGCAAAGAACGCAGTGAAAAACGCGAGTTGTTAAAAAACAGGCTGAAAATCAGGAGATGTTTTCCCTTGAAAACAGCTCCGTATTTTCAGACGCTTTTGAATTTGCGTGTGCACATACCCTTAGAATGCAACAGTCAAAAAACAAAAAATAATCCTCTGTCATTAACGTGCAAAATGGCCTGGTCATTAAGGGTTTAAAGCTTACCAAACCTTTCAGGTGACTTTTCAGAATAATGTGTACTTGAGGAATAACACTATTTCTGGCTATTATATGACTTGTATTTTGCATTTTTCAGCATTTTGTCCCCTCTGTGGGCTCTATCTCTAATTTCCTCAGCTAGAAGGAGGAGCCTAACCGCTATCATATCTCCCATACAAAGTACACATAGTTAAGAGGACATCCTGCTCCCCAATCTATCTGTAGTCCACCCTTAAAACCAGCAGCAACATGGAGGACATTATATAGCAGTAATGAGCAGTGTAGCTGTAAAACCAGCATTAGGATGAGACAGAACGCTTACTAGAAGCTGTGGCAGCGTCTCTGTGTCTCTCTCTGCCTCTCTCACTCTGCTCCGCCTCCCTTCTGCCGCACCACTGGAAGACCTTAGTGCATTTTAATGGGTTGTGAGAACACATCATAGACACAACCACAGGTCATAGCACAGTGAAGTTCAAGTCTAGCACTTGTCTATATGTAAGACATACACATTACATTATTATCTGCTAATTTAATCTAATGTGTTTGGATATTTACCTTTTTTCTACGATGCTGTGGTTGAGCTGGCAAAGATTCTGCATGGCGCATACACAAGCACACAGCTACCCCGCCAATCAAAATGAGAGGCGTCATATTTAAGACAGCAATACACTGCCCTCAATGCCTGTTATGGGTGATTTTTCTTTAGTTGTAAAGAGGAAAATTAGGATTTTAGCCGCCTGTTATGCTTTGTATTATATTCTCAGGTTACAATCAGCCACATTCCAAGGTGGGGGGTAGACTACTCCAATAAGAATGATTAGTTAGAATTTGGACAGGACAAAGGAGTTGTGTGCAGTTAGACTGATGTGAACCATATGTTGATCACGAGAAGACCACTAGAGAATCATAAGTTGTGCATGCATGTACAGTGAAGGAAATAAGTATTTGATCCCTTGCTGATTTTGTAAGTTTGCCCACTGTCAAAGACATTAACAGTCTAGAATTTTTAGGCTAGGTTAATTTTACCAGTGAGAGATAGATTATATTTAAAAAAAAAAACAGAAAATCACATAGTCAAAATTATATATATCTATTTGCATTGTGCACAGAGAAATAAGTATTTGATCCCCTACCAACCATTAAGAGTTCAGCCTCCTCCAGACCAGTTACACACTCCAAATCAACTTGGTGCCTGCATTATAGACAGCTGTCTTACATGGTCACCTGTATAAAAGACTCCTGTCCACAGACTCAATTAAACAGTCTGACTCTAACCTCTACAACATGGGCAAGACCAAAGAGCTTTCTAAGGATGTCAGGGACAAGATCATAGACCTGCACAAGGCTGGAATGGGCTACAAAACCATAAGTAAGACGCTGGGTGAGAAGGAGACAACTGTTGGTGCAATAGTAAGAAAATGGAAGACATACAAAATGACTGTCAATCGACATCGATCTGGGGCTCCATGCAAAATCTCACCTCGTGGGGTATCCTTGATCCTGAGGAAGGTGAGAGCTCAGCCGAAAACTACACGGGGGGGACTTGTTAATGATCTCAAGGCAGCTGGGACCACAGTCACCAAGAAAACCATTGGTAACACATTACGCCGTAATGGATTAAAATCCTGCAGTGCCCGCAAGGTCCCCCTGCTCAAGAAGGCACATGTACAGGCCCGTCTGAAGTTTGCAAATGAACATCTGGATGATTCTGAGAGTGATTGGGAGAAGGTGCTGTGGTCAGATGAGACTAAAATTGAGCTTTTTGGCATTAACTCAACTCGGCGTATTTGGAGGAAGAGAAATGCTGCATATGACCCAAAGAACACCGTCCCCACTGTCAAGCATGGAGGTGGAAACATTATGTTTTGGGGGTGTTTCTCTGCTAAGGGCACAGGACTACTTCACCGCATCAATGGGAGAATGGATGGAGCCATGTACCCTCAAATCCTGAGTGACAACCTCCTTCCCTCCACCAGGACATTAAAAATGGCTCGTGGCTGGGTCTTCCAGCACGACAATGACCCGAAACATACAGCCAAGGCAACAAAGGAGTGGCTCAAAAAGAAGCACATTAAGGTCATGGAGTGGCCTAGCCAGTCTCCAGACCTTAATCCCATCGAAAACTTATGGAGGGAGCTGAAGATCCGAGTTGCCAAGCGACAGCCTCGAAATCTTAATGATTTACAGATGATCTGCAAAGAGGAGTGGGCCAAAATTCCATCTAACATGTGTGCAAACCTCATCATCAACTACAAAAAACGTCTGACTGCTGTGCTTGCCACCAAGGGTTTTGCCACCAAGTATTAAGTCTTGTTTGCCAAAGGGATTAAATACTTATTTCTCTGTGCACAATGCAAATAAATATATATAATTTTGACTATGTGATTTTCAGTTTTTTTTTAAAATATAATCTATCTCTCACTGGTAAAATTTACCTAGCCTAATAATTCTAGACTGTTCATGTCTTTAACAGTGGGCAAACTTACAAAATCAGCAAGGGGTCAAATACTTATTTCCTTCACTGTATGCGTCCAATGGGATAGTTATTGATGTTAGACACCCAATCGGGGTAAGGATTTGTTGTACAACTCAAGGTCTATATGTATAAAAGTAGAGGGGCCCTTCCCCTCTGTGAGCATTCCATTGAAACGTTCTAATTGTGTAATGCTCCTGAGTGGTTGTGAATAAATATTATTTTCCGGAAGACTCAGTCACTCGTGAGTCATGTTCTACAACATATTTTGGTGACCCCGACGTGATCCCAAAAACTCAAACTCTTCTTGCTGGCAGCGTGACCATTGGGAAAATCTTATCAGTGCAGGTCTGTGGAAACTTACAGGTAAACAGACACCTCGAATTGCTAAAGTCTAGCCGCACTGTTTTTTCCATTGGTCACCACAGTTCAGTAAGTGGGGGAGGGGGGTTGGTAAGGGTAAATTCTAATACCACTGCCAGGAAAAGTAACTTTTATCAAGTAAGAAAAAGAAGGGGCTACAGTAGACCCTATTGATTTGAGACCAAATTTGGACCAAAATAGGAAGGGGCCCCAGTTCAAAAGGCCCAGAAATTCTATTTTTTGTTTTAGACCAAATTGGGAATAGGGTAACCGGGCTGAGGTACTGACTACCAGGGGCAGAGTGTTTTTAAAGCTTTGTACGCAAAGTAACCAGACATTGGGCAGACTGTTTGTAAAGCTCTCACGTGGAAAAACAAGTATTGTGGTACCAGCATCCAGTGTCACCACATTATAAGTGCCCTATCTCCTATATAAGGAGATCGGCGCTATAATGTAGGTGACAGTAATGCTTTTTATTTAGAAAAACTATCTATTTTAAACGACATTATGAGCGATTTTTAGCTTTATGCTAATGAGTTTCTTAATGCCCTAGTGGGCGTGTTTTACTTTAGACCAAGTGGGCGTTGTACAGAGGAGTGTATGACGCTGACCAAGCAGCGTCATACACTTCTCTCCATTCATTTACAATGCACTAGCGATATAGTTATATCGCTATGTGCAGCCACATACACAAACACTAACATTACTGCAGTGTCCTGATAATGAATATACATCACTACTAGCCAGGACGTGATGTTTATTCAGAATCCTGACCACTTCTGAATCTTTTCCAGCAAGGCAAACGTAATCTCGTTTGAAATGACAGGTTACATCGTAATCTCGCGAGATTACGTTTGCCTTGCTGTAAATCTCACAGAGACGCTACAGACGTGTCAGGATTCTGAATACACATGACGTCCAGGCTGGTTGTGATGTATATTCATTATCAGGCCACTGCAGTAATGTTAGTGTTTGTGTATGTGGCTGCACATAGCGATATAACTATATCGCTAGTGCAGTGTAAATGAATGGAGAGAAGTGTATGACGCTGATTGTTCAGCGTCATACACTCCTCTGTACAACGCCCACTTGGTTTAAAGTAAAACACGCGCACTTTGGCATTAAGAAACTCATAAAGCTAAAAATCGCTCATAAAGTGGTTTAAAATAGATTGTTTTTCTAAATAAAAAGCACTACTGTCACCTACATTATAGCGCCAATCTCCTTATTGTAACGTCCGTGGTCGCTGACCATGAACTCCTTCCATCCAGTCGACGCCCTTCTCTCAAGAGATGTCTGCACATACGGCCGTCCTGCTCCACTATGACCACCAGGGTGCGCTCACAAGCTCAGTCCAGACTTAAGAAGCATGTTGGTGATTTGAGCTAATTGCTCCAGAGAACCCTGGGCTATAAGAAGGTCCCAGCCCCATCCTCCCACGCCTGAGCCTTGTTGTTGTATCCCTAGTCTGTCTTGCAAATGGCCCCCTAGTGTTTCCTGCTCCCAGTGTTTTCCTGTTCCTGTTTCCTGTTCCTGTATCCTGAATCTAGTGTCGTGCTTGCTGTAGCCATGCTGTACTGTATTCTACGCCTGACCTGCCTCTCCACACCTGACGTCCACCTGCTGCCAAGTTCCTACCTAGCCTGCCTCGCTACTATCTGAGCTGCCACAGGTACCCTATAGGAACTATAAACATTTACCTGCGTCCTGTTGGCCAGCTGCCATACCGCCAAGACGGTACGGCCCAGTTGATCCACGAACCAGTCGTGACACTTATATAGGAGATAGGGTACTTATAATGTGGTGACAGAGCCTCTTTAAGACCTTTTCAAGAGCTGAACTTTTCTTTGTAAATTGGTTGATTCATTGATTACAAGAAGCAGCAAAATGGATTTATCACTATTTCTGTTTTCCCCTTTTTGAGGATTGACCACAAGTTCTCAATGGGATTGAGATCTGGGGAGTTTCCTGGCCATGGACTCAAAATGTCAATGTTTTGTACACCGATCCACTTAGTTAGCACTTTTGCCTTGTGACATGGTGCTCCATCATTCTGGAAAAATAATTGTTCATCACCAAATTGCTCATGGATCTTTGGGAGACGTTGTTCTTGGAGGAAGTTTAGATACCTTTCTTTATTCATGGAAGTTTTGTTAGGCAAAATTGTGAGTGAGCCCACTCCCTTATTTGAAAAGCAACCCCACACATGAATGGTCTCAGGATGCTTTACTATTGGCATGTCACAGGACTCATGGTAGCGCCCACCTTTTCTTCTCCGGACAATCATTCTTCCAGATGTCCCATACAGTCTGAAGTGGGATTCATCAGAGAAAATAACTTTACCCCAGTCCTCTGCCAGCTTCCATTCCTGAGTAATCTCTGCACTGCTATGCAACCAATCCCGTAGCTGAAACCTCTTTAGGAGACGGTCCTGGCACTTGCTGGACTTTCTTGGGCACCCTGAAGCCTTCTTCACGGCAATTAAACCTCTCTCCTTGAAGTTCTTGGTGATCCGATTAATGGTTCATTTAATGGCAATCTTACAAGCAGCAATATCCTTGCCTGTAAAGCCCTTTTTGATGCAAAGCAATGATGACTGCACGTGTTTCCTTGGAGGTAACCATGGTTAACAGAAGACAATGATTTCAAGCACATCCCCCTTTATAAAGCAACCAGTCTGCTCTTATAATTCAATCAGCATGACAGAGTGATATCATCTGCTTTGTCCTCAATAACACTTTCTCCCAAGCTAATGAGAAGATCACTGAAATTATGTTAGTAGGTCATTTTGTGGCAGGGCTGAAATGCAGTGGAAATTGTTTTTTTGTGATTAAGTTAATTTTCCTGGCAAGGAATGACTTTGCAATTAATTGCAATTCACCTGATCACTCCTCATAACAATCTAGGGTTAATGCAAATGTCGCTATAAAAACTGAAGCAGCAAACTTTGTGAAAACCAAAATTTGTGTCAGTCTCAAAACTTTTGGCCTGGACTTTATTACATTCTCAGGTTACAAAGGCAATCAGCCACGTTCCAAATTAGGGGGTAGACTATTTCAATAAGAATGATTAGTTAGAATTTGGACAAGACAACATTTTGTCTAGTGAGATTGATGTGAACCATATGTTGATCATGAGAAGACCACTAGAGAATCGCGAGCTGTGCATGCATGTATGCGTCCAACAGGATAGCGTTATTGATGTCAGACACCCAATCAGAGTAAGGATTTAATGTACAACTCAAAGTGTAAATGTATAAAAGTAGAGTGGCCATTCCCCTCTGTGAGCATTCCATTGAAACGTACTAAATGTGTGAGTGCTCCTGACCGGCCGTGAATAAATCTTATTTTCCTGAAGACTCAGTCTCTCGTGAGTCGTATTCTACAACAGTTGGTTTGTGATTACATTGTGCTCTCTAGCTTGTATCCTGCACTACTGTTGTGACCCAGTTTACCTGACTATTCTTCTGTACACCTTCTACTGCACTACATAACCCGCTCTGCCTAATCTTCAATACCGACCCTAACCGATGTCATGGGAAAAAAGGTGCTATAGTTGAAATTGTGTTATCTAGTTGATTGTTTCAATGTATATCACAAGAATCAGATCATAACATTTGCATGAGCAATCAAGATTAAGTGTAATCCCATACTGAAATTATGTAAAGCTTTAACTGGATTAGGTACGGGCTATTTTGAGACTTCAGGACCAGACAACGTTTAGGAAATTTTTAACACGCGTTAGTTGAACAGCTATAACATTTTTATTGTTTGGGCTAGCGACGTGATTTTTGCAATGTTTTTTCCGTGGAGAATGCAGGTTTTTTTTTTAGTTTTTTTTTTATCATTTAAATACACATCCGTTTTGCTATTTTAGAATTTTTAGGCTTAAAGTTTGAAAATAATAGTAAAAAAATAAGCTTTTTTATTTTTTAGCAATTTTTTTCTGATAATAATATAGTTTTACCCAAAATAGACCTTTCATTTGTAGTCATCATTGTCTAACGTAAATTTTGATATATTACATGTCTATTTTAGGGTAATTGGGTCAGGGCTAGCGTTACTACAATGATTGGCGGGGGGGACACATTTTTTGGGGGTGGGTATTTTGTGTATTTATTATTTTTTAAAAATTGCACTTTTTTTACTTTTATTTTTTTATTATTATGGTCTGTCCCTCAAAGGTCAAAAAAGACCTTTGTGGGACTTTATATATATATTTTTCTTCTTTTACACCATGTTTTTCCACTGTAACTGGGGCTGCACAGGGGAAATCAGCCCTCTCATAGTGACTATTGTCACTAATAGGGCTGTGCTGGGTCTAGTAAGACCCAGCAGCAGTCTGTCACTAACGGCATCCCGGCGGTCATATAACCAGTCACATGATAACCGGGACCAATAGAGGCAGCGGCATGTGCACAGCACTCATTGAGCGCTGTGTAGAAGAGATCAGAGAAGATAGAAGCAGTAAACTGTCGGAGACTCGACATTCAGCTGCACGGTCACATGGGCAGCAAGCTAAAACCTGTGCCGTAAATAGTCTAGGGCGCGGGTTTTAAGGACCGCAACGGCCGGACCTGTATACACAACCGGCGGTCAGGAACCGGTTAAAAGGAGCTTCATCTTTTGTTAACTTCTTAAGCGTAAAAGAGATATATTAGAACAGATAAGGGTCCATGAGCTGGAACCCCTACAATTCTACACAAGGGACACGGCACTTAGCAAATCACCTAAACCCTTTCTGAGCAGGTCATAGGTTTCTGGAACACGTTGCTATTTTGGAAGTGATATGGATTCCATTGCAGCTATATTACACACTAAGGGTATGTTCACACGTAGTGACCAAAAACGTCTGAAAATACGGAGCTGTTTTCAGGCGAAAACAGCTCCTGATTTTCAGACGTTTTTGTAGCCACTCGCGATTTTCGCAGCGTTTTTCGATGCGTTTTAACGGCCGTTTTTTGGAGCTGTTTTCCATAGAGTCAATGAAAAACGCCTCCAAAAACGTCCCAAGAAGTGTCCTGCACTTCTTTTGACGAGCCGTCATTTTACGCGCCGCATTTTGACAGCAACACGTAAAATAAAGGCTCATGGGTACAGAACATCGTAATTGCCCATTGAAAGCAATGGGCAGATGTTTGTAGGCATATTAGGGGCATTATTTCAGGCGTAATTCGAGGCGTAAAACACCCGAATTACGTCTGAAACCACTGCGTGTGAACATACCCTCATAGTTATGCACATGTGCTTTGTCAGAGTTTACAGGCTACCAAAATATCCTACCAGTGCCAACATGACTTTCATTCTGCTAACAGATTTTGGAAATATTATCTTCGGACATGCATTTATGTCATGTCACAAGAAAACTGAAGGTGGCATTGTTCTTTATATATGTAAGGCCCTGGAGATTATATTTCAGGAACTGGTAGCAGAGCTAAAGCTTCCAGGATATGGGCAGGCAGGTTTTTACATACACCTCTGCAGCCATATTGAGGGAGATTTATCAAAACTGGTTAAAAAAGAAGTACAGCAGTTGTCCATAGCAACCATTCAGAATAAATCTCTCATTACTTAGAAACCTTTTTGAAAATTAGATCAGTCTGATTGGTTGCTATGAGAAACTTCTCCTCTTTTCCTTTGCGCCAAGTTTGATAAATCTCATGCATATCTTTAAACCTTTCTAGACCAAAGCCTTCAGAGGTCTTAATGTCCATATCAAAATATTACCTTTTGGAATGCCACATTCTAAGGGTGAATACGGTACTTTTAGTTATTTTATATTTTGACCAAATACTTTCTTTTCTTTTTTTTAAGGAATAGATGGGTCTTTAATGTGAAACCAAAACACAAACAATATCTTAGCAATTTTTTTTTATATTGGGGGGAAATTGGAAAAATAGTTGACAAAAATGCAAGTTTCCTTGTTTTCGGAGACAGCATATTTATAATACGACCCATAAAGCTACACCACTGGATAGAATTGGATATATTGTCTTAGCAGGCAGTATCAGTCATGATAGGATTAGATACAATGGCTCAGCAGACAATATCACACATGATAGACTTATATACTTTGGCTCAGCAGACAGTTTCACCCATGATAGGCTTAGATACAGGTTCCCAGAAGACAGTACCACACAGGATAGGCTTAGATACGGGGTCCCATCAGTCAGTATCATACATGATGGGCTTAGATACATGACCCCAGCATTTGGCATTTCTGGGAACTTAAGCAAGGTAATGTCTGGGGATTCTAATCAAAGACAGTTGAAGAGAGTGCCCCCTGTATATAGTGTCACACCCCCAATGTATGGTGCCAAACACAGTCCCTCTGTAGATAATGCCACACAGCCCCCTGTAGATTGTGCCACACCCTGCCCCCTGTAGATAGTGCCACACACTCCCTTGCATATAGTGCCACCCCCCACCCCCCGCTTTTAGATAGTGCCACAAGCACCACTTGTAGATAGTGCCACACACCCCCTTTTTTTAGATAGTGCCACATACTCTCCTTGTAGATAGTGCCGCGCCCTTTGCAGATAATGCCACACACATCCCCCTGCAGATAGTGCCACACCCCCTGTGTAGATAGTTCCACACCTCTCCTGTAGATATTGCCACACACAATCCCTTGTAGATGGTGCCACACACCCCCCTTGTAGATAATGCCACACATACAAATAAAAAAAAGTATACTCGCCTAGCCTGTTCCCACGACAAACGGAGCAGCACAGTCTGACAGCCTCCACAGTCTTGCAGCCTATGACCTGCGCAGGGATCCTGTCCCAGCATCTTAGACTGCAGGCCTAACGTGGCCTGCAGCCAGGTGAATGACAGAGAAGGGAGCTCTTAAATCTCTGCTCCGCTATAGTATTCAATTGTATCTGCGTTCTAAGGATGCAGATGCAGTTGAATGTGGCATTAGTCTGGTGATACGGGGGACTGGGCCAAAAACCTGGGGCTTGGGCCCCGGATGCCCAATGCTAGCAACGCCACTGATGGGACCATTGAAATAGAATATCCCCTACTTTTTCTCTGAGCATCTCTGTGATGATGGGAGATTGTATAACAGATTGTATAAATATATCTGAAATAAATCGAAAGTGGTCCTAAAAATTTAATTAGCTAAAATTACACATGTAGAGCAAGGAATTACAAACGAGGGTCTCTGGGTATTCAATGGAATTAGAGCAATGGCTTGTTGGAGGATTTCATGAAATCTCAGGGTCATTGTAGCTAAATAGATACAATCTGTAGATATCACTGGGGAACTAATGCATTTGTGTCCCCTATTAATCTGATCCTTCCCCAGTCAGAGGGTCCGTGTACTTATATTTCTGGTTTATACTTTATATTTCGAAAAGAGAAGTGGCAATAAAATTCTACAAGGTAAATTGGAATAAATTCCCTTAACAGTGCAGTACGCTGAAAAATGACTTTGTTTGCATCATTAACCTGCCTCATTTAGAAAAGTGTTAAGTGCACACAACCCGAGACGAGTAAAAATCCCTAATTATCATGGGAATTATAAGAAAAAAGCACAATAAATCAAACTATCAGAAAGTCATCTCTGCTTGGGCTCATACATTCACACCTCACAGAAACACTGTACAGATAGCCATAAATCTTTGCTGAATATTTGTACATATAAAAATAATGAATTAAAACATGCATAAATCCTCTAAATATGCAAACAAGATAAGCAAATCTAACCGTAATAATTCTGCAAGCAATTTATTTGAAACTGCATTTTTTTTAATTATTAGCAAAGACAAAGACAATTGATAGGAATTATTCAGGAACACTCTCTTTTAATCCAGTGAAATGTTCTATTATTAATATTCAATTGAAAATAACGTTAACTACGTCTCTCTGAAGACTAGGCGCTAATTCACCGTAATTGACTTTCAGGACAAGGAGTATTGTAAAATAGCCAAAAAGTCTATACCTGCACAATAACATTCCTAGGTTATTTATTGATGTATAATCTCCTTGGAGAACATCTCTATAGCCGGTTGTTTATTAAAGTCCAATAGTAAGTGAAGGTGTTAGGTAGATTGATTAGACTCATGTAGCATTCAAGGGCACTCCCCCCCCCCCCCGAAACTCCATAATGCACCTCTATGGTGTAAGCAGTCAGAGGGCTTTAGACATTTTCGCATTAATTTTTATCACTGAGCTGCATTACTGAGGCTGGTACTAAATGGAGACTTTTTGTGGCTCATTTTTAACTATTGATTGACAGCTCCAGTCCATAGAAGTGCACGTAGTTGCATATAAGTCAAAGTATTCCTCTGTACTGTAGCTTCATAGCTAATATTGTAAAGTAATTCTATAAAAATAATAATTGTCTTGTGTGAATAAAGTAGATTGACGATAAACCATAAAGACGTTATCATTATGAGCATCACAATTGGTAAATAAAATTCTGCTCAAATGAGCCATCACCAATTCTTGTGCCCAACAATACTATACTGCCATACAGTATCTCCGTTTGCCTAATTTTTGCCAGATTCTGTATGCCCAAAGAAAAAAACACATGGCATGTTCCATCAGACAACATATTAAGGTGGTATTCTCCACTTGAAGCATTGCTCACGGAGGCATCATACAGCGGAGCAAGGAGTTCCTATCCTACGGCTCCCTATTTGGATCTGTAGGAAATCCGTGGGCCACCGTATAGGCTTTGTGCCTGCGGCTCTGCCTTAGAAGTGAAAATGGGTAGAATGGCTATTTTGTGGGATATTTTGAGGGAAGCGTATACAAAAAAACCTCCCCCAAAAGACCACCTCTTTAAAAGGATTTCCCCCACACAAACACACCCACAAAGACCAGAGTTTTCTGAGACTTATTTTCAATTACATTATAGTCTATGTTCAGTGGCACTCTATAAAAGACCACCTGTCATTCTGACCGGTGACCACCCTTTTTGAACAGTTTTTTTTGCTGGGACCTACTTTTGTAAACACGTGTCACATGAGTCACTTACTGAACGCTTCTCCTTGCTTCTGTGCCCAATGAAATTAAAGAGACTCTGTCGCCACATTATAAGTGTCCTGTCTCCTACATAAGGAGATGGGCGATATAATGTAGGTGACAGCAGTGCTTTTTATTTTAAAAAAACTATCTATTTTTACCACGTTAGGAGCGATTTTAGCTTTATGCTAATTCATTTCTTAATGACCAAGTGGGCGTGTTTTTACTTTAGACCAAGTGGGCGTTGTACAGAGGAGTGTATGACGCTGACCAATCAGTGACCAATCAGCGTCATGCACTTCTCCCCCATTCATTTAGTCAGCGCATAGTGACACTGTGTTGTTCGCTATGTGCTGTCTTATACTGACATAATAACGTTACTGAAGTGTTTAGACAGTAAATAGACATCGCATCCAGCCAGGACGGAATGTCTATTCATAACCCCGACACTTTGTTAGCGTTTGTTTGGTACTTACAGCAGAGCAAGCGTAATCTCGCGAGATCTCGCTGTAAATGACAGGTTACAGCGAGATTACGCTTTGCTCTGCTGTAAGTTCCAAACAAACGTTAACGGAGTGCAGGGATTGTGAATAGACATCCCGTCCTGGCTGGAATGTCTATTCACTGTCCAGACACTTCAGTAACGTTAATATGTCAGTATAAGACAGCACATGTCTGATCTATGCACTGACTAAATGAATGGAGAGAAGTGTATAATGCTGATTGGTCAGCGTCATACCCTCTCTGTACAACGCCCACTTGGTCCAAAGTAAAAACACGCCCACTTGGGCATTAAGAAAGTAATTAGCGTAAAGCTAAAATCGCTCCTAATGTGGTAAAAATAGATCGTTTTTCTAAATAAAAAGCACTGCTGTCACCTACATTATAGCACCCATCTCCTTATGTAGGAGATAGGGCACTTATAATGTGGTGACAGAGTCGCTTTAAATGCAAAGCGGGATAGCAAGGCCCAGCCGAGAACTGGTGGCCAGAGAAGGGAAGGCTTTGAATCTCTTTTTTTGCTTCCTCTTTGCAAGCGTTGATGCATCCCCTGATTAAATATAGCACAGGGTAGCAAGGTGCCACTTACTGGAGGACCGGAGGGAGGTGACCAAACTCTATGTGCGACTGACTTCATGCTGCATGTGAACTCAGCCCGTGCAATAACCTATAGTACAGCCTACCACTACCTGTTGAGGAAGGAGCCATCGATTAGAGGAAAACAGGATTTGTTTAGCCATGCTGAGGACTGAGAAGGCTACTGTACAGTCCTATGTAGTGTTCTTCAACCTGCAGCTCTCCAGCTGTTGTGAAACTAAAGTGCCCATTATTTGCTACAAGCCTTTGACAGGGTAATCTAGGAACCCACAGATAAAAGACCACTGCAGTATACTGTTTGGATATTGAGATAAGGCTTCGTTCACATCTGCGTTGGGGTCCTGTTCTGACGTTCCGTCTGAGCTTTCCGTCAGAACGGGACCCTGAGCAGACACAAACTGACAGTTTCCATCACCACTGATTTCAATGGTAACGGATCCGGTGCCCATTGTTTCCGTTTGTGTCTGTTGTGCATCGGTCCCGTCGTTTTGCCGGAAGCAATAGCGTAGTCAACTACTTACACTTACAAATAAGTTACAATACTTGGTACGGGGCAGGACAATACTTTCCAGATGCAGGGAATTCATGTGAAATTTCTCAATTAAGTACTTTATACTATATACAAACTGTCATTGATTTTTGTGTGTATTTGTGTACTGTGCATGTTTGCTGACTTGCATTCTGTATACTTTATCCTTTGAGAGGACCACCCCATAGATTAAAAAAAAACGTGTTTCGCTGTATATGTTGATAGCTTAGAGGAAGCTGAGAAGTAAAATACACAGAGGAGTTGCAGGGATTATAGTTTTGCACAGATGAGCAGCTGCTAGTGCTGCGAGTTTCCTTAAGTTACAATGATCATTTACAGTTTTTGTAGCTGCAAAGAAGTGCAACCTCAGCATCCTCCTCCTCCTCCTCCTCCTCCTCCTTACAATCTTGTTCATGTGCGAACAAGAACTTGGTTCGGTTGATGGAAATTCTCTTCCTTTCTCTGCACTTTGCTCATCTAACATTTTATCTTATTATGGAGTTAAGCCCTTTGCCTCCGTTGACATGTATTCATATATTTAAACATTCCGTCCTTGAAAGATGTGGACTACTTCTTTTGTTTTGATTAAAATTGTCTATAAATTTTATGGAATTCATTTAAAAAATGAAAACGAAAAATTGGAATGATCTGTCATTATCAGTGTTCTGGCGCTCCACAATGCCTGTGACTTTAGTGTGAGGCTTTTGATCTATGTGTTTCATATTGCCTTTCATTGAGCTTTCTGTCCAGGTCCTCTCTTGTAGAACTTCATTTTGCTTGAATCGCATTTTCTACAATATAAAAATAGCTTTTTGTATATATTGACAAACATTATTTTACAATGTGTTTTTATTTACGGGAAAATATAATGGCAGTTTTATAAATTTTGTGTTTTTTTTTTTTACATATTTACTATGTATATCTACAAAACACAATATAAAACACAATTGGTATTGAGATATTTTGATGCACACGTTGTTTCGGTCGATTTTTGTATCTTATCCTTGCTCTCCTGTCCCTCAACTACTACATGTGTTGTATGAAGTCACTCCTTTGAGGCTCTCCTTCCCTTCCTCCTTCCAACACCAGTTTAGCTCCCCACATCCCCCTTTTTCCTCACAGCTGGTTATTTCGCTGAGAGTCAGGATTTTTATGCTGTCTTTCTGATTAATGCCCTTGGTCAATAGAAGATTGGCTTTCTCTGGCTGCGTGAGACACACACTGAGTTGTGCTGAGGCATCCCCATCCACTGCACTGCTGAGGGAGCGAAGACATACTCCACTTTAACTCCATAACAAAGAGGTTACCGCTTCCCTGCTACAATGATTGTCAGCACTCAACAGAACCTTGGGACAGATCTGGTCAGTATATATATATATACTTGTAGAGGGATGCAATGGCTGAAGGCTCAAATGAATAGTGATGTCCAGCTGCAACATGGGGATAGATGTGTGGCTGATATTGCAAACTGTATGTCTGGTACCTTCACTTCTGCATGGGGTGCACCTTTCATTTATAACTTATATGTATGAGCCTTAAATGACCACCGGAATCCAATATATCTGGAGATTTATTCATCCCTTGACAACTGTGTCTTATGTAATTTATTATGCATTGTCTATAATTATAGCGTGTACCTTCCAGAACTAGAATAAGAGAACTTCATCACATTGGCTTAGACTCACCCTCCTATAACTGGAGCAAATACCTCCTATTTTACTGCAGCCTCTCCCAGAACACAGCGCTATCACATATATTGTATGTAGTGTATGTATTTACTTCCACACACCATACACAGGCAATGGACTCTGCCGGTTCCTCTTTTTCTTTTATTAACAACCAGTAAGTTAGCAGTATCCTGTTGCAGCATACTACTGTATAGCCAACTGTCAGACACAATAATGTCTATTATGTACGGGTGCTCGCAGCCAGCCAGATGGCAGGATGTCACTGAGATGCATGAAATCTACTGGTGTCTGTTTATGCTGTGTTCAGTTTTCATGCTGAAGATAGCGATTAGTAATGGCAGGGCTGCGTATCATGCTTTATACACATTTATTTTTTATAGCGTCTGGATAAAGGTGAATTTATCACTCAGTTCTTCTCTGCAATTGCAGTCATAGCAGACATTTGCAGAACTGGAGAGAGATTAATCAGCATATAAAGACCCCGCTTTACATGGTGCGAGATTCTGTTTACAGTCTGAAGCTCAATGAATGCTCTGCCGTAGTTACTTCTCTGTTATAAGGATATGCATGAGTATATTTAGTGAGATGTTCGTGACCAACCAACGTCAGTGGAGACAGCCTCCGCTCTGACGGCAAATTTTTATAGATCATGTAAATCAAACATGCAGAGATAAGATGATAAATATGAAAATAAATATTAAAATCCACCTTTTCTGCAAACAATTGGCTAATGGGACCTCACAGACATGTTAATGACATTATTATTATTATTATTATTATTATTATTATTATTATTATTACTGGGTATGCTGGCTGTGCCCAAATAAGTTCAGGCAGCTGTCAAAAGGTTCTGCTGCCAGAGATGATCCCACTTGATCGCCATGCTTCTGTAAAGATCAAAGTGGTCACCTGCTATTACACTGAACCTACACAAGCACTTCCACCTCACTTTTGCAAAAGAAGGTGACTGCTAGAAAGAAGAGAAGTTATGTTTTTAACAATCCAGTGTAGAGAGGGTAGAAAGGCAGGATAAGGGGCAATTCAGGCAGAAATGACCAGGGTAAACTTCCCCTTTAATTTCTGCATCAAGCTCTACCAGAGTTAGCCGGCCTGGTCATTTAGGCCAAGTATGATAGATAAGATCTGTTTCTACCAGACAATAAAAATGGTAATAAAAACGCCTACAGTTGTTAAGATTAAATGAATAAAATATAATGCAATCACCCTTTCCTTATGTAACACTTTATTAAAAATAAAATCCACTTTCTTGTATTTCAAGTACCAACTGGATTTTTTCCACCATAATTTCTTCGTCCTTGAGTCTTGATTGACCAAAACCCAAACTATTTAAAACACATAAATATTCATAGATTGAATTATTGACAGGTATAACGTATAGAAGATAGGGGCAAAAAAAAAAGAATTGTAACAAATAACAATGGGGTTTCTATGACCACCAGCATGAACAGAAAGGAAGAAATGGAAAGGTTATGAATCGGATTCCTACAGTTTTTACGCTGTCACCTTGTTCTTTTCTTCCATGAGAACTAAAATGTCATGTATTCTAGTATCTCCATTTCTCCAGCCTCACCAATTCCTTTTTTCAAACGGCAGGAACACAATGTTTTCTAAGTGCCCATTACCTCTAAGCCCATCACCTCTGTGCCCATCACTAAGTGGCCATCACCTCTTAGGCTCCACAAGAGCTGGGCAACATAGACTACTGCTCTGACAGTTACACCCTGGATAAAATGTTGTGTTTCATTTTTCTTTGGCCATGTAGAAGTGAAGGTAATAGGCTCCCTCATTTGCTGGTCCCCAAAGCCACTACTATACTTACTACTATGTTAAGTGTGCCCTTAAAAAAAACTAAGCAAATCATAGAAAATAAGAAAAGGCTGGGCGCTCATCAGACCTCGCAACTGAAAGCTTTACAGCATGTGGCAGGATGCTTTTATGGCCAATATATGTAAGAGGCACCCATTTCCTTATTATTACCTGGAAGCCCAGTGACTGGTTCTCTTTTAGTGATGAGTAATTTGCATATTATAGATTTGCACTGTAGATGTACCATGAAGATGTCAATTTACCTATGGTGGAGATGTTCTTTACTGTGATATGTTAGAGTAGTATGGGTAGTATGGGCTTTTGGTGGAAATAACCTTTTAGTGGCTATCAAAGTGGTTCTCCTGGAGTAAGTAAATATAGATTATGTGGGTTAAACACATAAAAGTTATTAATATGAAGTACTTTTTTAATCCTGCATAATTTTTTTACTGCTCTGATTCAGATATAGATTGCTCTTTGGGTCTTCAGTACGGACCTGTAGTGCATCCATGTAGTGCATCCATGAGGCATTGTAATCTCCCCTAGAAGCAATGCAATCCTTCTAGGGAATAATACCTTTGGAAATGACATCCGATGTGGCATGCCACAATTGTTTCTGGATTCTCATGGAGATAAATAACATCTGTATAACTCCATGTAAAGTTAAAGGCACTCAGAGGAAGAATATGTCCCACAAAATTCTATGGACACTTCATTCCAGATAAGTGTTACATGGCCATATAAAAGCTGTATGTTTTACGCCAAAAATGAGTTTGGATCTAGTTTTCATTCAATGTGACTATGAATGTGGGAGGTATTTCGCTAAATTGGCATGGTTTGGCTTGCATGTTCTTCATTACAGACTGTGGAGAAAGTTTCTTGTTCCAACAAGCTGTTTCCAAGCTAGAGTTTGGTTTGATATGAGGTATGAGTATGTAGACAATGACAGTTTACTGTGTAGTACTGTACTGGGATCTGATGAGCACAATATCTTTTGGTTGAGGGTGCATTGATGGATAAACTACCATCAATGTTCCCCAACCAAAAAGCCGAATAAAATACCAGTTTTAATGAAACTGTCAAACCTGTCCAGCAAACGCACATCCAATGCCAGACTTGATGCTAGCCACCTGGTTTAGCAAGATCTGGGATAACCACCCCGATAAGGGCAATCCCACTCAGAAACCTGAATTATTTCATCTTGAGCAGTCCCTGCCGGTGGTAATGGAATCCTAGGTTCCGTTCACAAGGTAGCTGCTGGCAAATGTAATGAACAGGTAGAGTAATTGCACTAGCCAAGGTCAAAACCAGAGGGGGAAAGCGTAAAAGTTAAAACAGTAAGGCTGGGATCACACCTGCATCACTGTTTCTGTTGTTCTGCTCTGTCAGAAGAGCAAAACAACAGAAATACCGTAAGCACCAGTTCCGTTATGCGACGCGCACCACAAGCGGCCAAAATAACTCATTGACATTAATGGGTTCCTTCGGGTGTGTCCATAGTTTTATCGGAAATAATATCGCAGCATGCTGCTCTATTGTTTTCGGTATTTTCGGCTGGATCTGTGACGGAGGTCCCTAACGGATGTGAATGAGGCCTAAACAGTATCCACAACAGATACAAACCAAGAGAGGAAAAAGCACGTAATGAAAAAAAGTAGAGTAGTCAGGAAACGGTCCGAGATCACACACCATAGCAAATACTAGGGAGAAAGCAAAAAGTAGTCAGGTAAATAAACCGGGTCAAAAAAAGAACAAGAATACTCACTAAATGCCCAGACTAACCAGGCTGAATGAAATAACCGGCATTAAGGTACGTTTAAAGTCAAAAACAGCTGAAAATTATGGAACTGTTTTCAGAGAAAACAGCCTCTGATTTTCAGCCGTTTTTTAAGCTGAAGACGTTTTTTCAGATGTTATTTCTAAATGTTTTTGGGGCTGTTTTTCCATTGACACAATGAAAAACAGCTCCAAAAATGGCTCAAGAAGTGACATGCTCCTTCTTTATACGCCCCGTTTTTTTACGCGCCTTTTTTAAAACAGCGGCATAAAAACACGCCCCGTCTGAACGAAACACCGTTTTTCCCATTGAATTTAATGGGCAGATGTTTTTAGTCATTAATCTACCGTTTTTTCAGGCATATTTCGGGGTGTTAATGCCCCGAAATACGTCTGAAAACTCTGCGTGTGAATATACCCTTAGTCAGCAGCTCAATAGCCACAGTTAGATCTGTGCTCTACTGAATTGCTGCTAAGTCACTCTCCCTCCTGCCTCTTTGCCTGGCTTCTGAAGCAGAAATAGGCGAAGTGATCACTAAAAAGCAAGTCCTGTGGTGACATTCTGTATGTCACTAGCACAGGCCATAGACGCGGATTGGTGATAAATAATGATTATGGGAAAACCCCTTTAAAGATACCGCTCATGAGCAGGCAATGTTCCTGCCAGTTACAGAGAGCAGCACAACTGCCATCAGGCTGCTCATTTCTACGAAATTAAACCAGAGGGAGAATTATTCTTTGTAGGGCTTATGGAAAGGGATGTGTGTACTTTAGACCATCATTTTCTAACAGACTCATGCTATATTTGTGCAACAAATGATGCATGACTGTGGTATCTAAAGGATTATACAAATGACAGAATGAACAAAGTTACTATTGTAGGCACTGAGACTTAATAATGGAAAAGAGTGCAAAGGAAAAACAAAAGCTTTGTAGTAATAGATTAGATTTTGTGCAGTTAAAAAAAATCTATGATCACATTGGTAGCAAAAGTCAACACCAAAATTGTAATATTTCATGCCTTACATTCTTGAAATTCGGCCAAAATTGTTTTTCTCTCTGCAAAAACAGCAAAACAATAGGAAATCGTGTTTGAAACCGTAAGGGAACATGAAAATTATCAACACTGTTTGCAGTTTATCAGCTAAGGCTGGGTTCACACGACCTATTTTCAGGCGTAAACGAGGCGTATTATGCCTCGATTTACGCCTGAAAATAGGGCTACAATACGTCAGCAAACATCTGCCCATTCATTTGAATGGGTTTGCCGACGTACTGTGCAGACGACCTGTCATTTACGCGTCGTCGTTTGACAGCTGTCAAACGACGACGCGTAAATTGACTGCCTCGGCAAAGAAGTGCAGGGCACTTCTTTGCAACGTAATTTGAGCCGTTCTTCATTGAACTCAATGAAGAGCAGCTCAAGATTTACGAGCGTCACAGACGCCTCGCATAATACGAGGAGGAGCATTTACGTGTGAAACGAGGCAGCTGTTTTCTCTTGAAAACAGTCTGTCTTTTCACACGTAAATGCCTGCTATCGTGTGCACATACCCTAAAGGGCATGATATTAAACAGGGCTGGATAACTTCTCTAAATGTACTGAATATGTGTTTTGCCTGAGAAACGAAAAGCTGAGTAAGGTTTGGAAGACAGGGATGATTTAATAGTGATCAGTAACTCCAACAGTCGGTGACAGGTTGTCAATACACAGCACATTTCTCTTAGCAGCAGCAATAGTAACCTCCTAGGAGTCATCAGACAGAGGAATTTAATTACTGGCTAACTTCTAATCCAACCAAAGTTCTGGAAAAGAACTATGCCAAGTTCTCTAAGACACAAAACAAATTGCCAGATGATTCCCATATACAATTTTTTTGTATTTTTTGTTACTTTTGAATAAAAAAGTAAAAAAATACATAGTTCCGACAAAGTATGCCAAGATACAGAACTATGACCAGGTGAGGCATACAAACAAGGTAATGTCCCATCTTATGGAAACCAAAATTAAATTATTATACAGGTCTGATACGAGGAGATCTCCACATCACAAGTTATGCACGCAGTTTCATGTATTTTGTAGGGAGAGAGATTGAGGGTGAGAGCCCCAGAGGGACGGGTGCAGGAAAAAAGAGTAAGCAGGAAGATAGGGAAACAAAGGCGCAAGAAAGGAAAGAACAAAGAATGGAAGTTTAAAGAAGCACAAGGAAAAAAGAGATATAGGAAAAATAGGACCTGGCAGTGTGAAGTGATGGAACACTGAATTTTTTTTAAACCTTTGCTAGCAAACTGGACAAATGAATAAAGAGAACTGGGTCTTTGCCAAGCTGCATTCATGTTCATTATTACACGCCGGATCCAATCCCAGAAAGTGTGGAGCTTAGGACAAGACAAATAAAATGAATCAGCATTGAACTTTATAGTATATGACATTAGTTTTGAAGTCATTGTTGCTTTTCTGAATTTCTTTTATTTTGTACACGACCAGGATATATATATATTTATTTATATGGACTCTGTGACGAAAGCGAAGTCTGTCCCTCCACTGGAAGCTTTATAAACCATCATCCTCATTGTAGTTCACAACAGTTATCAATCTGCAGAAACTATAGACTTACCAATAGACGTAAACTTACCAATATTGTGATTTGATGAAATATTTTAAAAGAAGCTCAAGAATGACACAAATGTCACCAAATTTTATCAAAATAACACACCGGGCATAGTAACGTTGGTGCAATCTGCTAGGCATATTAGACAATTAACTCTTCCTTATGCTACCTCATGGCTGGAGTACATGTACATCAATAATTTCACACACGCATTTTATAAATTTGGTACATTTTACCGCCCCTTAAAACTGTTGAGTTAGGTGTAAAATGTGTCTAAAACACATAATAAATTTGGCACACACCAAGTATTTCCCTTTTTGGTGCAATTGGTGGCAGAATTTTGCTTAATATATCTCTCCTATTGGTTTTTATTTCACAAAAGTTTTTGAATTAAGATCGGAACTTGAGTTAAATGAGGGTCTACAATGTTGCTCTTTTCCTGAACCTGTGAAGGAATAGCAAAGTAAAAAGGAAGAGAAGAAAACAACAGAACATTAATTCTCTCCGCCAGCACCAGTTCGAGGACATGTAGCTCCCTGGGAACTGCTCCAATACTTTTTATCATGGAAACTCTGCAGATTGCAGTACATTTCCTTTGTCATTTTACGAGTCCCTCGAGAAAGCAGTATGCAGCATGTGTGCCAAAACAGTTTCTAGACATTATTAAAACAAGGTTGTATTTTTATCTTGTGTTTACATGTAACCCCAAAGACCATATTGCTTTGTTCAAGACTAAGAAATATCTTCTAATTTTCATTACAGTAGTCCGACTATGATCATAGTACATGGAGAGTAGATTTTAATATTTGTAATGGTCATAGGAAAGGACAGGTTCGGGCGGGCCTAAAGGAACACTGAACATAGAGGTGAATGATTAATAAGGAGATATACTGTAAAGGATCTGCCAGGCACAGTTCGGGGTTAACTCCCAGAACTAATCAGTCAGCACCTGAGAATACATCCCTGAGACTGACTCCTGCTTCCACCATTCAGGCTGGCAGGCTTAGGAGTGGGAGAGCCTATCGTAACCTGTCCAGACTCAGCTAGCTCCCGCCCTCGGTCTATTTAAGCCTGCCCTTCCTGTCCCTCGGTGTAATGGCAGGAAGGAGGTGAAGGGAAAGTGAGCCCTAATCTACCCACCGCCCTGTCCCTGCCTACTTGCAACGACCCGCCCTAGGCGACGGAGTACAACTGGGCGGCGGTCCCTACGCTGTCTAAGTGCACAGGAGAACAAACAGGGAACACGCAAGGGAAGGGGCAGTAGCCCACGGAACGCCGCGAGGAAACGGAGCGGTGAATGAGTTGTCAGGACCAGGATGAAGTGGAGTATACCCAAGTGAGCACAGAGGAGGAAGCAAGCCGGAGGCAAAGCAAGCGGGTTAAGCAGAACAGCAGCAAGGCAAAAGCACGGCAGAAGCAGGCTGGAGCAAGCAGCAGTGGGGCCGGAATCCAAAAGAATTACAAGCACTGAGGAGGAGAACACAGCAGGTAATAAAGGACAGGGGGCGGAGCTAACTCCGACTGACCAGGCCGCGATAGGCTCTCCCACTCCTGAGCCTGCCACCCTGGTTGGTGGGAGATGGTGTCAGTCGAACAGGTCTGGCCTCAGGTGTGGATTGATTAATCCCAGGAGTATACCTAGACGTAGTACCTGGCAGATCCCTAACAGTACTCCCCCTTTTATGAGGGGCCACCGGACCCTTACTAAGAGGACCCGGTTTAGTAGGGAAGAGAAGGTGGAACCTCCTGATCAATACCCCAGCGTGAACATCACGGGCAGGTACCCAAGTCCTCTCCTCCGGCCCGTACCCTCTCCAATGGACCAGGTACTGGAGGGAGCCCTGGACCATCCTACTGTCCATAATCTTGGCCACCTCGAATTCCACCCACTCAGGGGTGAGAACGGGAACAGGAGGTTTCCTCGAGGGGGACCAGGACGGGGAGCAGCGTTTAAGGAGGGAGGCATGGAAGACGTCATGTATGCGAAAGGATGGGGGCAGCTCCAGACGGAAGGATACAGGGTTGAGGACAACAACCAGACCAAATCCCCGACAACAAACCGGGGGTTAGCAGAACGTCTACTATCCGCCTGAATCTTTTGTGCGCTCTGGGACGCCTCTAGGTTCTTCTGAACCTGGGCCCAGACAGTGCACAGTTCCCGATGAACATCCTCTACCTCAGGATTATTGGAACAACCAGGGGAAACGGAGGAGAACCTTGGGTTAAACCCGAAATTACAGAAAAACGGGGAGACCCCTGACGAGTTACTGACCCGGTTATTCAGGGAAAATTCAGCAAGGGGAAGGAATGAGACCCAATCGAATTGACAGTCAGAGATGAAACACCTTAAATATTGTTCCAGGGACTGGTTAGTCCTCTCCGTTTGGCCATTAGTTTCGGGATGGAAGGCGGAGGAGAAGGACAGATCAATCTCCAACTTTTTACAAAAGGCTCTCCAAAATAAGGAAACAAATTGTACCCCTCTGTCAGAAACGATATTGACTGGGGCCCCATGGAGACGCAGGATGTGTTTCACAAACAAAGAAGCTAACGTCTTGGCGTTAGGTAGCTTCTTAAGGGGCACAAAGTGGCACATCTTGCTGAAGCGGTCTACTACCACCCACACCACTTGCCCTGAGATGGAGGCAAATCGGTGATAAAATCCATGGAGATATGGGTCCAAGGTCTCTGGGGAATGGGCAAGGAACGTAGTAGGCCCGCAGGTCGGGACCTAGGGGTTTTGGACCTAGCGCAAACCTCACAAGCGGCGACGTAAGCCCTAACGTCTTTAGGCAACCCAGGCCACCAATAGTTTCTGGTAATGAGGTGTTTGGTGCCCAAGATGCCAGGATGACCAGATAGAGCGGAGTCATGGTTTTCCCTGAGTACCCTTAGCCGGTATTGCAGGGGAACAAACAGTTTGTCCCCAGGGACGTTCCCGGGAGCTGCACCCTGATCAGCCGCGATATCAGAAGCTAAATCAGAATCCGTGGCAGAAATGATTATACCAGGGGGTAAAATACAAGCAGGATTTTTCTCGGAAGGAGGATTGGCCATGAAACTACGTGACAGGGCATCAGCCTTAATATTCTTGGACCCAGCCCTATAGGTAACCAAGAAATTAAATCTGGTAAAGAATAGTGCCCACCGAGCTTGTCTAGGATTAAGCCTCCGGGCTGATTCTAGGAAAACCAGATTCTTGTGATCCGTAAGGACCGTTACCTGGTGTCTGGCCCCCTCCAGGAAGTGGCGCCACTCTTCAAATGCCCATTTAATGGCTAAGAGTTCGCGGTTGCCAATATCATAGTTACTCTCAGTGGGCGAAAACTTCCTGGAGAAGTAGGCACAGGGACGGAGATGGGTGAGGGACCTGGTACCCTGGTACAAGACAGCCCCCACTCCCACCTCGGATGCGTCAACCTCCACAATAAATGGCTCCTCTTGGTTGGGCTGAATCAGCACGGGGGCAGAGATAAAGCACTTCTTGAGGGTCTCAAAGGCCTGGACGGCCTCAGGGGGCCAATGGAGGACATCAGCACCCTTGCGAGTAAGGTCCGTAAGAGGCTTAGCGACGACCGAGAAGTTGGTAATAAATCTCCTGTAATAGTTGGCGAACCCTAAAAAACACTGTAACGCCTTAAGGGAGGCAGGTTGGACCCATTCCGCCACAGCCTGAACCTTGGCAGGGTCCATGCGGAATTCATGAGGAGTGAGGATTTGCCCTAAAAATGGTATCTCCTGTACCCCAAAGACACATTTTTCAGTCTTAGCAAACAGATTATTCTCCCGAAGGACCTGGAGCACCTTCCTGACATGCTCCACGTGGGAGGACCTGTCCTTGGAAAACACCAGTATGTCATCAAGGTACACAACAAGAAAATTACCCAGGTAATCTCTCAGGATTTCATTAATAAAATTCTGGAAGACGGCAGGGGCATTACACAACCCAAAGGGCATGACCAGGTATTCGAAATGACCCTCGGGTGTGTTGAACGCAGTTTTCCACTCATCCCCCTCTTTGATGCGGATAAGGTTATATGCCCCCCGTAGATCGAACTTAGAAAACCATTGGGCTCCCTTAACCTGATTAAAAAGATCCGGAATCAAAGGAAGTGGGTACTGGTTCCTTACGGTGACCTTATTCAGGTTACGATAATCAATGCACGGCCTAAGACCACCATCCTTCTTCCCCACAAAGAAGAAGCCAGCACCTACAGGAGAAGTCGAGGGGCGAATGAAACCCTTGGCCAGGCATTCTTGGATATACACCCTCATAGCTTCACGTTCAGGACATGAAAGATTAAATATCCTACCCTTAGGAAGCTTGGCACCAGGCACCAAATCGATGGCGCAATCGTAATCTCTATGGGGGGCAACACCTCGGAGGCCTCCTTAGAAAACACATCGGCGAAGTCCTGAACAAACTCAGGAAGCGTGTTTACCTCCTCCCGGGGAGAAATAGAGTTAACAGAAAGACATGACATAAGACATTCATTACCCCATTTGGTGAGATCCCCAGTATTCCAATCAAACGTGGGATTATGCAACTGCAACCAGGGAAGACCTAATACCAGATCAGACGATAATCCCTGCATCACCAGTACAGAGCACTGCTCCAAATGCATGGAGCCAACCAGGAGTTCAAAAACAGGAGTATGCTGAGTAAAATAACCATTAGCAAGGGGAGTTGAGTCGATACCCACTACCGGGATAGGATAAGGTAAATCAATAAAAGGCATTTTTAGAGACATAGCAAATTCCACAGACATGATATTAGCAGATGAGCCAGAATCCACGAAGGCACTGCCAGTGGCAGACCGGCCAGCAAACGAGACCTGAAAGGGAAGCAAAATTTTATTGCGTTTCACATTAACGGGAAATACCTGTGCGCCCAAGTGACCTCCCCGATGATCACTTAGGCGCGGAAGTTTTCCGGCTTTTTATTCTTGCGCCTGGGACAGGTGTTCAGAAGATGCTTGTCGTCCCCACAGTAGAAGCAGAGACCCTTCATTCTGCGAAACTCCCTACGTTGTCGAGGGGACATGGAGGCCCCGAGTTGCATAGGTACCTCCGAGTCCTCCGTAGAGGGGCGAGGAGACGGGACCTCGGGGGGGATTGCAGAAAAGTCAGAGGGGAGCACATTGAAGCGTTCAAGCTGACGTTCCCTGAGACGTCGGTCAAGTCATACTGCTAGGGCCATAACCTGGTCAAGGGAGTCAGAAGAGGGGTAGCTAACCAGCAGATCCTTCAGGGCGTCAGATAATCCTAACCTAAACTGGCACCTTAGGGCCGGATCGTTCCACCGAGAAGCTACGCACCACTTTCTAAAATCAGAACAGTACTCCTCAACCGGTCTCCTACCCTGACGTAAGGTCACCAGCTGACTCTCGGCTAAAGCAGTCCTGTCAGTCTCGTCGTAAATGAGTCCGAGGGCAGAGAAAAAGCGATCAACAGAGGAAAGTTCAGGGGCGTCAGGAGCAAAGGAGAAGGCCCACTCTTGGGGCCCTTCCTGGAGTCGGGATATGATGATACCCACCCGCTGGTTCTCGGAACCTGAGGAGTGGGGTTTATGGCGGAAATACAGTCTGCAACTCTCCCGGAAGGAGAGAAACGTCTTACGGTCCCCTGAGAACCGGTCAGGTAACTTGAGGTCGGGTTCTAGAGGTGAGGTGAGGGGAACTACTATGGCAGCATCACCCTGGTTGACCCTCTGGGCCAGGGCCTGGACCTGTAGGGAGAGGCCCTGCATCTGCTGGGTCAGGGTCTCAAGGGGGTCCATGATAGCGTCAGCGTAGGGGAAATGGTAGACTAGGTAAGGGGCTTGTAATTATGTAATGGCAGGAAGGAGGTGAAGGGAAAGTGAGCCCTAATCTACCCACCGCCCTGTCCCTGCCTACTTGCAACGACCCGCCCTAGGCGACGGGGTACAACTGGGCGGCGGTCCCTACGCTGTCTAAGTGCACAGGAGAATAAACAGGGAACACGCAAGGGAAGGGGCAGTAGCCCACGGAACGCCGCGAGGAAACGGAGCGGTGAATGAGTTGTCAGGACCAGGATGAAGTGGAGTATACCCAAGTGAGCACAGAGGAGGAAGCAAGCCGGAGGCAAAGCAAGCGGGTTAAGCAGAACAGAAGCAAGGCAGAAGCACGGCAGAAGCAGGCTGGAGCAAGCAGCAGTGGGGCCGGAATCCAAAAGAATTACAAGCACTGAGGAGGAGAACACAGCAGGTAATAAAGGACAGGGGGCGGAGCTAACTCCCACTGACCAGGCCGCGATAGGCTCTCCCACTCCTGAGCCTGCCACCCTGGTTGGTGGGAGATGGTGTCAGTCGAACAGGTCTGGCCTCAGGTGTGGATTGATTAATCCCAGGAGTATACTTAGACGTAGTACCTGGCAGATCCCTAACACTCAGTGCTTGTGATTCTTTCCTTGTGGTTTCCTGGCCCAGCTACAGCTCCTGCTATTTTTGATCCTGCTCCATACAGACCCTGGCTTACCGACTACTCTTCTGCTTTTCGTTTTGTACCTCGCACACTCCTGGCTTGACTCGGCTCGATCACCACTCTGGTTGCTCACGGTGTTGCCGTGGGCAACTGCCCCTTTTCCTTGCTTGTGTTCCTTTGTATGTTTGTCGTGTTTGTCGTGCACTTACTGAGCGCAGGGACCGCCGCCCAGTTGTACCCCGTTGCCTAGGGCGGGTCGTTGCAAGTAGGCAGGGACAGAGTGGCGGGTAGATTAGGGCTCACTTGTCCGTCTCCCTACCCACTGCCATTACATATACACTATATGTACAAAAGTATTTGGAGACCTACTGGAGTATTACACCTGCTGGAGCTTGAATGAGATACAATTCTAAATCCATAGGTAATAGTATGGAGTTGGTCACCCCTTTGCTGCTAAAACAACTTCCACGCTTTTAGGAAGACTTTCTACAAGATTTTGGATTGTGTCTGTGGTAATTTTGGCCCATTCATCCAGAAGAGCATTTGTGAGGTCAGACGCTGATGTTGGATGAGAGGGGCCTGGCTCGTAATCTCCATTCTAGTTCATCCCAAAGGTGTTGGATGGGGTTGAAGTCAGGGCTCTGTGCGGGCCAGTCAAGTTCTTCCACACCAAACTCACCCAACCATGCCTTTAATAATATAATAATAATAATAATAATCTTTATTTATATAGCGCCAACATATTACGCAGCACTTTACAATTTAGAGGGGACATGAAACAAACAATATCAGACATTACATAGTGACAAACTTCATTTACAATTCAAACCTGGGGAGTGAGGACCCTGCTCGCAATATTTTGGTGTGCTGAAGCATTAAGATTTCCCTTCACTGGAACTAAGGGGCCTAGGCCAACCCCTGAAAAACAATCCCATGACCTCCACCACCAAATTTTACAGTTGGCACAATGGAGTCAGGCAGGTAATGTTCTCCTGGCATTCGCCAAACTCAGACTCTTCCAACATACTGCCAGATAGAGAAGCAACATTGTAGAGTCCAGTGGTGTCGTGCTTTACATCACTCCATCCGACGCTTGACATTGTGCTTGGTGATGTAAGGCTTGAATGCAGCTGCTAGGCCATGGAAACCCATGCCATGGAGCACCCGGGGGAAAAATTTTATGCGGATGTTAATGTCAGAGGATGTTTTGAAATCTGCAGTTATTGAGTCAGCAGAGTGTTGGTGACTTTTATGCACTATGCGCCTCAGAACTTGGCGACCCCGCTCTGTAACTTTACGAGGTCTGCTACTTCATGGCTGAGTTGCTGTGGTTCTTAAACGCTTTCACTTTATAATAATACCACTGACAGTTGATTGTGGAATATCTAGGAGGGAAGAAATTTAACAAAACAACTTGTTACAACAGTGTCATCCTATTACATACCACGCTGGAATTCACAGAGCGCTTCAGAATGACCCATTCTTTCACAAATGTCTGTAAAGATAGACTGCAGGGCAAGGTGCTTCATTTTATACACCTGTGGCAATGGGACTGAATGAAATACCTATATTCAATGATTATGAGGTATGTCCCAATACTTTTGTCCATATAGTGTATTTCTCCCACCGTTTGTCATTCTACAGGATTTTCTATATGTTCTTGAAACAAACCGTCTTGTAGAAATCCTCCAGAGAATATAGGGGTTAGTCTCCTGCTGATCTGTTCCATTTTTGGCTGGGGAACGGCTGAGGAGCGGGGTTTAGCCAATGGGGGCGGGGCTTAACACTCTTTTTGTCTTGCTGCAGAGGATCCCGCCAAAAACACAAAATTGTCTGGGCGACCCCAAACTTTTGAACGGTAGTGTATGTGGACACAAATTTTTTTTAAACAGTTTTTCTATTGTAAAAATAGTAAAACATAAAAAAATATATAAATTTGGTATCGCTGTAATTGTATTGACCAGTAGAATAACGTTACCATGTCATTTTTAACGCACGGTGAACGCCCTAAGAATGAAACCAAAAAACAATGGAGGAATCAATTTTTTCCCCATTCCACTCCATAAAGAATTATTTTTTCCCAGTTTCTAAGTACATTATATGGTACAATAAATGGTGCCGTGAAAAACTACAACTTATCCCTCAAAAAACAAGCCCTAAATCGTCAAAAAGATAAAAAGGTTATGGCCTTTAGAAGGTGGGGAGGTGAAAATTAAAAACCGAAAAATGACTGCGGTGGCAAGGGGTTAAAACCATTAAATAATACATGTGAGGAAACATAGTAGCAGAGACATAAATTCATCTACTTCAAGCCATTCTCCTGCAATATTTCTCTGGAAAAATACAAAAATCCCCATGAGGCAAAAGCTAATTTTCCTCATCTAAGGGATAGAATTCCCAACTCCAATCTGGCAAACAGAATAAATCCCTGGATCAACAACCCATCTCCAGGGATCTTGTACACATAACATGTAATATTATTTTTAGGAAATGCATCCAGGCCCCTCTTAAACTTTTAAATGAATTAACATGACAACATACTCTGTCAGAGAGCTCCATGGTGTCACTGCTTTAACAGGAAAGAATCCCCTATTATGTTTTTGTACAAACATTTTATTCCTCCAGACATAGTGAGTAGCGTAGCTAACAGGGCGAGGCAGCCCAGGGCCCACTTAAATGGTGGGGTGCACATAGTGGCGTTACTGAAACGTCACTGAGCAGGCCTCATGGTGGTCCTAGGAGTCCTGAGCTAAAGGGGCCCGTCCCAGATCAGGAGAGTGTCAGGACGTAGTATGAGATACAATAAGCAACGTCACAAACAATGCCTTGACGCTACCCGTCTGGAACTTATATTGCCCGCGGCAGACACTTTGTGCAGCCTGTGGGGATCTGGACTGTAAAGTAAATGCATTATTTTATTGTTACTGTGAAGGAAATAAGTATTTTATCCCTTGCTGATTTTGTAAGTTTGCCCACTGTCAAAGTCATGAACAGTCTAGAATTTTTAGGCTAGGTTAATTTTACCAGTGAGAGATAGATTATATAAAAAAAAAAAAAAGAAAATCACATAGTCAAAATTATATATATTTATTTGCATTGTGCACAGAGAAATAAGTATTTGATCCCTTTGGCAAACAAGACTTAATACTTGGTGGCAAAACCCTTGTTGGCAAGCACAGCAGTCAGACGTTTTTTGTAGTTGATGATGAGGTTTGCACACATGTTAGATGGAATTTTGGCCCACTCCTCTTTGCAGATCATCTGTAAATCATTAAGATTTCGAGGCTGTCGCTTGGCAACTCGGATCTTCAGCTCCCTCCATAAGTTTTCGATGGGATTAAGGTCTGGAGACTGGCTAGGCCACTCCATGACCTTAATGTGCTTCTTTTTGAGCCACTCCTTTGTTGCCTTGGCTGTATGTTTCGGGTCATTGTCGTGCTGGAAGACCCAGCCACGAACCATTTTTAATGTCCTAGTGGAGGGAAGGAGGTTGTCACTCAGGATTTGAGGGTACATGGCTCCATCCATTCTCCCATTGATGCGGTGAAGTAGTCCTGTGCCCTTAGCAGAGAAACACCCCCAAAACATAATGTTTCCACCTCCATGCTTGACAGTGGGGACGGTCATAGGCAGCATTTCTCTTCCTCCAAACACGGCGAGTTGAGTTAATGCCAAAGAGCTCAATTTTAGTCTCATGTGACCACAGCACCTTCTCCTAATCACTCTCAGAATCATCCAGCTCTTTGGTCTTGCCCATGTTGTAGAGGTTAGAGTTAGACTGATTAATTGAGTCTGTGGACAGGAGTCTTTTATACAGGTGACCATGTAAGACAGCTGTCTTTAATGCAGGCACCAAGTTGATTTGGAGCGTGTAACTCAGGGGTCTCAAGCACGCGGCCCGCGGGCCGCATGCAGCCCCTGGGGCTGTCATCTGCGGCCCGCAGGACACAGAGCCGCTAGTATCGGCTCTGCTCCGAGACTCTGGAATTCCCTGACATCGCTGTCCACATATGAACAGCGATGTCTGGGGCTTCCCCCAGAGCCGGAGTCCCGAGCAGAGCGCTGGTGTCGGCTCTGCTCGGGGACTCTGTGGAATTCCCTGACATCGCTGCCCATATATGGACAGTGTGTCAGGGTCTTGCCCAGAGCGGAGCAGAGCGCTGGTGTCGGCTCTGCTCCTGGATTCTGTGGAATTCCCTGACATCGCTGTCCACATATGAACAGCGATGTCTGGGGCTTCCCCAGAACCGGAGTCCCGAGCAGAGCGCTGGTGTCGGCTCTGCTCCGGGACTCTGGGGAATTCCCTGACATCGCTGCCCATATATGGACAGTGTGTCAGGGTCTTGCCCAGAGCGGAGCAGAGCGCTGGTGTCGGCTCTGCTCCGGGACTCTGGGGAAGCCTCTGACATTGCTGTCCATACATCGACAATGATGTCAGGGGCTTCCCCAGAGTAGGAGTCCCAGTGATGTCAGGAGCACAGCTGGAGTCCCAGGAAGAGCCTACTAGCGCTCTGCCTGGGACTCCAGCTCTGGGCAAGCCCCTGACATCACTGTGGCAGCCTCTACAGAGAGCACTGGGGCAGCCTCTACAGAGGGCACTGGGGCAGCTTCTACAGAGAGGACTGGGGCAGCCTCTACAGAGGGGACTGGGGCAGCCTCTACAGAGGGGACTGGGGCAGCCTCTACAGAGGGCACTGGGGCAGCCTCTACAGAGGGCACTGGGGCAGCCTCTACAGAGGGCACTGGGGCAGCCTCTACAGAGGGCACTGGGGCAGCCTCTACAGAGGGCACTGGGGCAGCCTCTACAGAGGGCACTGGGGCAGCCTCTACAGAGGGGACTGGGCAGCCTCTACAGAGGGGACTGGGGCAGCCTCTACAGAGGGCACTGGGGCATCCTCTACAGAGGGCACTGGGGCATCCTCTACAGAGGGCACTGGGGCATCCTCTACAGAGGGCACTGGGGCATCCTCTACAGAGCGCACTGGTGCATCCTCTACAGAGGGCACTGGGGCATCCTCTACAGAGGGCACTGGGGCATCCTCTACAGAGGGCACTGGGGCATCCTCTACAGAGGGGACTGGGGCATCCTGTACAGAGGGGACTGGGGCATCCTCTACAGAGGGGACTGGGGCATCCTCTACAGAGGGCCCTGGGGCAGCCTCTACAGAGGGCACTGGGGCAGCCTCTACAGAGGGCACTGGGGCAGCCTCTACAGAGGGCACTGGGGCAGCCTCTACAGAGGGCACTGTGGCAGCCTCTACAGAGGGCACTGTGGCAGCCTCTACAGAGGGCACTGTGGCAGCCTCTACAGAGGGCACTGTGGCAGCCTCTACAGAGGGCACTGTGGCAGCCTCTACAGAGGGCACTGTGGCGTTATCTACAAGTGGGTGTGTGACAGTATCTGAAGAGGACACTGGCATTATCTAGGGGTGTGTTGCATTATCTACAGAGGGCACTGTGGCCTTATCTACAGAGGGCACTGTGGCCTTATCTACAGAGGGCACTGTGGCCTTATCTAGGGGTGTGTTGCATTATCCACAGAGGGCACTGCGGCAGCATCCACAGAGGGCACTGCGGCAGCATCCACAGAGGGCACTGCGGCAGCATCCACAGAGGGCACTGCGGCACTATCTAAAAAGGGGCTGCCCAATCTTGACATGTGTGCTAACTGAGCCGCCGGACTGCATTTAGCGACACTTAAACTGGAAAGCTGGATTGTTGAAATAAACACGTGGAGAAATATCTCAAATTTTAAACCTAGCGCTATTATTATAGTAATGTAGTATTATTATTCTAGTAATATAGTGTTATAGTAGTTCAAATAACTAATTGATTAACAATAATTTTGTATTGTATCAAATTTGAAAGTAATACGGCCCGTCAACTTCCCATTTTTTCTATATGCGGCCCACTTACCCGGCCGAGTTTGAGACCCCTGGTGTATCTGGTCTGGAGGAGGCTGAACTCTTAATGGTTGGTAGGGGATCAAATACTTATTTCTCTGTGCACAATGCAAACAAATATGTATAATTTTGACTATGTGATTTTCTGTTTTGTTTTTTTTTTATATAATCTATCTCTCACTGGTAAAATTAACCTAGCCTAAAAATTCTAGACTGTTCATGTCTTTGACAGTGGGCAAACTTACAAAATCAGCAAGGGATCAAATACTTATTTCCTTCACTGTATGTCTGACCTGGAGTCTGATTTAGGGCATGACCACACATGGCGGAATTCCTCCGCAACTGTCCGCATCAATGCCGCACCTAATCCGGGTTGCGGATTACGGCTGCGGATCTGCACAAAATGTGCAGAAAATTGATGCGGACTGGCCGCTGCGGACTGCAGGAAAAGTGCTTCCCTTCTCCCTATCAGTGCAGGATAGAGAGAAGGGACAGCACTTTCCCTAGTGAAAGTAAAAGAAATTCATACTTACCGCCCGTTGTCTTGATGACGCGTCCCTCCTTCGGCATCCAGCCCGACCTCCCTGGATGACGCGCCAGTCCATGTGACCGCTGCAGCCTGTGCTTGGCCTGTGATTGGCTGCAGCCGTCACTTCCACTGAAACGTCATCCTGGGAGGCCGGACTGGAGACAGAAACAGGGAGTTCTCGGTAAGTATGAACTTATATGTTTTTTTACAGATACATGTATATTGGGATCGGTAGTCACTGTCCCGGGTGCAGAAACAGTTACTGCCGATCGCTTAACTCTTTCAGCACCCTGGACAGTGACTATTTACTGACGTCTCCTAGCAACGCTCCCGTCATTACGGGAGCCCCATTGACTTCCTCAGTCTGGCTGTAGACCTAGAAATACATAGGTCCAGCCAGAATGAAGAAATGTCATGTTAAAAAACCAATACGCTCCGCACCACACATAACATGTGCATGACAGCTGCGGACTTCATTGCGGAACTTAGAATCTCCATTGAAGTCAATGGAGAAATTCCGCCATGAGTCCGCAACCAGTCCGCCACTGCTCCGCAACAGACAGAGCATGCTGCGGACACCACATTCCGCTCCGCAGCCTATGCTCCGCAGCGGAATTGTACGCATCGTGTAAACGAACACTGCGAAATTAAAGTGAAAGTCAATGGAGAAACGGCTCCGCTGCGGATTAACGCTGCGGAGTGTCCGCAGCGGAATTTAAGTGAAAATCCGCCATGTGTGAACCCGCCCTTAGGAGTCTATGCGGGGGCACAAAGGGGGTATTATTGCTATGTGAGGGCACTATTTCTTTGTGGGGCACAAGAGGGAGCACTTGTACTGTGTAGGGCATTGAGAAGGGCATTGATGCATTGATCTCTGAACTGGCCTTTGATATATTTATTGTTGTATTGGAAGGTTGAAGAGAAGTAGCAGCTGCTTGATTTTGAGTCCTCTTTTCAGGACTCTATTTCCTCTTCTGGCTGAACAGTGTACCCTATAAAGGTACTGAACAATGAGACATTTGGTAATGGATCTATAAGCATTTTAGGGGCACATTTAACATTTTTTTTATTTACCAAAATAGTGTTCTATGAAATGACAATAGGGTTTAAAAAAATCCTCAGAGCACGGCCACTCAAGAAGATGTGGTTGTGCAGAACCTGCTGCGCTACAGCACTTGGTGGCTTCTGTAGCTCAATTCATTTTAATGGAAAGTGAGTTTATAAAACACTATTTTGGGAAACGCCATTTAATAAACAATGTCTACTCTAGACCATAACACCAGCTGTAAATATAATTAAATCTATAATCTGTTATTAAAAATGTGGAAGTTCCAGTAGTAACAGTTGTTAGGCTGGGTTCACACGTGGCGGAATTTCACTTAAATTCCGCTGCAGACACTCCGCAGCGTTAATCCGCAGCGGAGCCGTTTGTCCATTGACTTCCACTTTAATTTAGCAGTGTTCGTTTAGACGATGCGTAAAATTACGCTGCGGAGCATAGGCTGCGGAGCGGAATTTGGTGTCCGCAGCATGCTCTGTCTGTTGCGGAGCAGTGGCGGACTCATGGCGGAATTTCTCCATTGACTTCAATGGAGATTCTAATTTCCGTAATGAAGTCCGCAGCTGTCATGCACATGTTATGTGTGCTGCGGATGCGTCTTGCTTTTTTAACTAGACATTTCTTCATTCTGGCTGGACCTATGTATTTCTAGGTCTACAGCCAGACTGAGGAAGTCAATGGGGCTCCCGTAATGACGGGAGCGTTGCTAGGAGACGTCTGTAAATAGTCACTGTCCAGGGTGCTGAAAGAGTTAAGCGATCGGCAGTAACTGTTTCTGCACCCGGGACAGTGACTACCGATCCCAATATACAGCAACCTGTAAAAAAATATAAGTTCATACTTACCGAGAACTCCCTGCTTCTGTCTCCAGTCCGGCCTCCCAGGATGACGTTTCAGTCTAAGTGACGGCTGCAGCCAATCACAGGCCAAGCACAGGCTGGAGCGGTCACATGGACTGGCGCGTCATCCAGGGAGGTCGGGCTGGATGCCGAAAGAGGGACGCGTCACCAAGACAACGGCCGGTAAGTATGAAATTCGTTTACTTTCACTAGGGAAAGTGCTGTCCCTTCTCTCTATCCTGCACTGATAGGGAGAAGGGAAGCACTTTTCCCGCAGTCCGCAGCAGCTAGTCCGCATCAATTTTCTGCACATTTTGGGCAGATCCGCAGCCGTAATCCGCAACCCGGATTAGGTGCGGCATTGATGTGGACAGTTGCGGAGGAAATCCGCCACGTGTGGCCATGCCCTTTGGCTTCAATGTGAATGGATGAGTCACTTTCTATATTATAGCATTTAAGGAGGATCTGTCACCTCCCTGACATGTCTGTTTTAGGGAATACTTGTATTCTCTATAATGTAACAATTCTGGAGCATCTTTTCTTAGAACGCAGTGTTGTTCCGTTCCCCCTGTTATTCCTCCAAGAGATGTATGCATAAATTGACAACTGATTGTTACCAGTCGGAGGTGTGTTTTTACAAAGTCTGACACTGTCCAATCAGTGCTCACAGTATCAGACTGTGTGGAGACACGCCCCTTTAACATAGGTAATGGTAACACCCAGTTATCAATTTATTCATAAATTTCAAGGAGGAATAACAGGGGAATAGCACAACGCAGAGATCTAAGAAGAGATGCTCCGAAATGTTTTTTTTTTTTTAGGGATCACAAGTATTCACTAAAACAGATATGTCAGGAGAGCTGACATGTCCTCTTTAACTCCTTAAGGGCATGGACAATTTTGTCCTTGAGAACAGAACATTTTTTTCTATATTTCCCTCTTTGCATCCCGATGCACATAACTCTTTTATTTTATTTTTTAGCAAAAAAAAAAGCAGTTCCGCTGCAGTTTTCAGTTATTTTTTTTACGCCATACACCGATCATCATAAATAATGTTTTACATTTATTATTAATACCAAATATGTGTATATTATTTCATGTTTTCCGACTTATATTTTGTAGAGTTTATTAATTGTAAAAAAAATTGTATTTCTGTGTATTTTTTACAGATTTTTTTAAAATGTTAACATTACTTTTTTTTAATTAATTTTAATTTTTTTTTTAATCCCACAGGGGGATTTTTCATTTTGATTTTTTAACTTTAATGTACTGGCATATGTCTATCAGGAGTTTTAAGCAGCTTGTGTTTTTTGCGGTGTTTTTTATGGCCGTTTTTGGAGAGGAGTCAATGAAAAACGGCTCCAAATACGGCTCAAGAAGTGACATGCACTTCTTTTTACGAGGCGTATTTTTACGTGGCTGTTTTTAAATATGGCCACGTAAAAAACGCCCCGTGGGAACGGAACACCGTTTTTCCCATTGAAATCAATATGCAGATGTTTGGAGGCATTCAGCCTCCATATTTTTAGCCATTTTTCTGGGAGTTTACGGCTGAAAATAACCCGTGTGAACATACCCTAAGGCTATGTTCACACGCTTAACAAAAAACGGCTGAAAATACGTAGCTTTTTCAAGGGAAATCCGCCTCTGATTTTCAGCCATTTTTTAAGCAGCTTGCGTTTTTTGGGACATTTTCTACGACCGTTTTTGGAGCTGTTTTTCTATTGAGTCAATGAAAAACGGCTCCAAAAACGGCTCAAGAAGTGACATGCACTTCTTTTTACGAGGCTTTTTTTACGTGTCCGTTTTAAAAAAACACCCAGTAAAATCAATGGGCAGATGTTTGGAGGCGTTCAGCCCTGCATTTTTAGCCGTTTTTCAGGGTGTTTACGGCCCGAAAAACGGCTGAAAATAGGTCGTGTGAACATACCCTTAGCCCTTTCAAGTTTATTTTTGAACATATGCATTTTAAAAGTAACACTTTATAGGTATTTATGCGCTCCAATGTGCATTGTTTCTGTTATTAGGAAAGGAAAAGAAAAATATTTTTTTTACAATAGTTTATCTATTGATTTTGTGTTGTCTTTATCAGGACATGGGTTTTTCTGGTGCCCCACCGCGTAATTGGCGTGGAATTGGCCTGGCAATGCTAGTGATTTCTGTGGTAATGTCACTTGTCTTGTTAGCGATTTTCTTGCTTTCACCAGGTAAGGAATGGTACACCCTAATATTACAATATTATGCAGGGAGCTGCTATGTCTTATTTTTTTTAAATATGCCGTTTCTTTGCTTGCATCGACCTTTATATACAAAAAGAGGAGAGACATGTTGCTACAATGATACAAAACATATTGTTTTTGGAGTCACATTAAATTCAATAAAACAGATATGTTACAAACGTGAACATACTGTACATAGGACAAATGTGGGGCCCCGGAATTAAAAATGTGTACATCACTTTTGCACTGTGTTGCAGCACAATAAAGGAAGTTTTTTTTTTTTCCCTCAGTATGTACTATACTGTCCTACATACTTTTCTGGTGTATTGTTCCACTTTTTAACATTTCTATTTTATTGGATTTATTGTGATAGAAATAAAAATGATGTTTTATAGCACCGTAGCATGGTTGTTACTCCTTTTTTTAAAATCTATATAGGGCTCATTATTGTATAGTTTGAAGAACTAGATCTAAAAAGTTGTTTTGGAAAGATGAATAGAAGATGTTCTGCTTGCATTGGCAAAACAACTACAACTAATGGGGTATTTGCATAATAAATAATCTTCTATACAGAGAAGGGCTTCTCAACCTTTTCCTTCTGGGACCTCATTAACCAGAACATCGTGATGTCTGGTCCGCATCAGTGTTTGAAGGCCATGCCAAAATGAAAAATGTATCTCAATGTATCTTTTGTCTCCTGAACTCAGTTTAACATTCAAAATTGTACTTAGAGTTTCAAGTATTTTGCTAAACCAGAGATTGAGATCAAAGTGAGAGTGAGCCAAAAAAAGGACTGTGTGATCACTTCTGTCAAAACTGCATCCCCAGCTGCACCTCAACAACATCTGGGGGCAGCGGCGAAGCTAAAGGCTCATCTGTCCTGGTGCAAAAGTTCTGCTTGGGGCCACCCTCTCCTCTGCAATTTTCCTTCACAGCTGCCTATCGTGATCCATCGGTGCAGCTAGAGGCGTTTCTAGGATATTAAAAAATCAGGGCACAAGCCCCAAGACATATGTTTTGCCCTCCCAATAAATAAATATATGCATATCAGAGACAGCATATTTGTAAGACAACTTTTAGAACGGCTCAGCTCTATGTATAAGAGTTTACCTCTAAATAATGCAGTCACTAAATACCAGTTCTACACAGGGAAAAATTACTGCAGTACAGTTACATTCAGTGACTCTCAGGTGCCATCTTCTCTGATTCTAGTCATCCACCTTTCCTTTTCTTCTTTATCCCCATCTAGAACGCCATAACGACTTTTTCCAGCCACGATTTGTCTCTGCATACAAACTCCCCCATTCTGCTGCTACCCCCAATTGCCATGTGCATGGCGCTAAAAGCACAGTTTTTACTGAAATACTAACTGATGCAAAACAGTGGCATTCTATAGGAATGTACTTAACTCTGTTATTCCATGTAAAAGGAGTATAAAGGATAGGAAGGGGTTAAAGGGATTGTCCAGGTAGCTTCTGAATATGTGTTAAAATACCAAAACAAACCATACTCATCTGTTAAATATCCCCTTTGCTTGGGGGTGAATGCTTTCATAGTTCACTGCCTGCTGCTGTTGTCACTCTGCAGTAGTGATGACATGTCTTAAGGGCATGTGAGCACTGCAGCCAATTGTTAGACCGAAAGACCATTAGCGTTGGAGCGGCTGGGGATTGGTGAGTATAGGCTATTTTGGTATTTTAACACATATTCAGCATCCATTTATTTTATTTTTTTATAACAGGGGTTGGAGACCTCTCTTCTTATTTTACCTGCGCAGTCACTACTGCATATGACATAGAGCATGCTCACAACACTCTCCAATACAATTCAATGAGTTGTTTTCTTATGTCCAGGCGCCTGCTGTAAATAAAAATCTCTGATGTTGGTGTTCACAGCTTAGAACAAGATGGATGCCCCCAAAAGTATATCTTAGCATCTTTTTTTAGTTATTACAAAAATATTGTGATACTTTTTCTTTAAAATGTAAATCTGGACAAAAACAGAAAATTCATTTATGGAGCTTTACATTATCCCAAAGTTTTATTTATTTGGTCAAGGTGTTCTGAAGACCTATCTTCTACTAGGCCACAGATGATTACTTAGCTGGCCATGACAATGGAGCAGGGTGTTCATTATCCATTTAGGCGTCATTATAGAAAACACCCCCCAACTAAATTGCTGTATCTTACAGTGAATACCCGTATCCCGCCATCCTGCAGTAATAGGACTTGGCGTAGCACTGACATAACTACTGCCCTTAGGCCTCATGCACACGACCGTGTTTTTGCGGCCGCAATTCCCCCGAAAATCCACGGGAGAATTGCGGCCCCATTCTTTTCTATGGGGCCGTGCACACGACCGTAGTTTTTGAGGTCCGTGCACGGCCCGGGAGCCCGGACCGCAGAAAGAACGGGAATGTCTTATTACGGCCCGGTTCTGCGGTCCGGGCTCATTGAAAACAATGGCCGCGGCCATGTGCATGTGCGGGCGGCCTGCGGCTGACAGTCCGCTGACAGTCCGCAGCCGGCCGACCCGAAAATCACGGCCGTGCACACGGCTACGGTCGTGTGCATGAGGCCTTACTGTCCACAACCTTTTTACAAAGTGTATAATTCCAAATACAATGAACTCCACCTAGTGTTGGCTTCAGGCAGACAGAATTTAATTTTAAACTAAATTTTAAAAAAAAATAGTGCATAGATATACACACAGTATATTCTGCTTCTGTTGATAAAGTAGATGTTTCTTATTTGCCTTTTCCTACTTTTGGGGAAAGTGGCCTTTTCTGAGTTTGCTATTGAGTTTGCTATAGAACCCTATTAATTCTGTGTATGTCCCTGCCCCCCCCCCCCCCACACTTCTCGGCAATGCTTCAGCCACTAAGCAGTCCCTTCAGTATAGATTTGGACAGTATATGCACTACTATTAGCATTCATCCCACATTATATTATTTTTATAGTAATTTACTTTTTCTCATTAGATTTTAGTATTATTATGCCATAAAAAAAAACAAAGCAGAGAATTTTGTGCACTAAAGCATTAGAAAACTTATATTAACTGTATATTAACATTGTGGTGTGTTAAATGCTTATATATACTGTCACTTAACAGATATACCAAGACAACCAGAGAAGATATACATGACATTATCTGACCTTGAGAATCCAGACTACCAGGTCTATATACCCAACTTTTTCTGGGCAAGTGGTAAGTATAAGAAGGTACAATAAATATGTCCTTGGAAGCTAAACTCATAATAATAATAATTATTATTATTATTATTATTAAACTCTTCATAAATTCTAGATAAAAAGTTGAGTAACTTTAATTCTTTTGCTTTTACTTTTTATGGGATGGAGCTAATCCACGGTCAGGTCCAAAGAAAACCAGCAGGCTGCTGAACACGTTTTAACTTTAGCCTATTTTCGCCTAATGGACCAGGCCATTTTTTTCAAATCTGACTTTTGTCACTTTATGTGGTAATAACTTTGGAATGTTTTTATTTTTTAAAGTGATTCTGAGATTAAGTTAGGCCCCATGCACACGACCAAGCCTGTAATCACGCTCCGTGATTACGGGCACGGCCGGTCGCTAAGCGAACGGCCGCAGACAGCCACCCGCATCTGTGAGCTGTGCTGCCTTATAAAGTACGGAAGCACGCTTCGTAAAAAGCAAAAAATTGGACATGTCCTGTCTTTTGCGGAGCCTTTCTATGGCACGGACACCTTCCCGTAAATATACGTGAAGGTGTCCGTTGGTCATAGACATGAATGGGTCCGTAATTACGGGCTAAATCTAAGGGTTTTGTGCATGGGGCCTTAGTGGTAAAATTTGGTCGATACATTCAGTGTTTATTTGTGAAAAACACCAAAATTTAGAGAAAATTTGCAAAAATTAGCATTTTTATAAATTTTAATGTATCTGCTTGTAAGACATATGGTAATACCACACAAAATAGTTACTAATTAACATTTCCCATATGTCTACTTTATGTTGGCATCGTTTTTTGAACATTCATTGATTTTTCTAGGACGTTACAAGGCTTAGAACTTTAGCAGCAGTTTCTCAGATTTTCAAGAAAATGTAAAAGCCTTTTTTTAAGGACCAGTTCAGGACTGAAGGGGCTTTGAGGGCCTTATATATTAGAAACCACCCCTCAAAGTATTCAAAACAGCATTTAGAAAGTTTCTTAACCCTTTAGGTGTTTCACAGGAATTAATGCAAAGGAGAGGTGAAATTTACAAATGTTATTTTTTTTGCAGAAAATCTGTTTTCATCAATTTTTTTCTGTAACACAGAAGGTTTTACCAGAGAAACGCAACTCAATTTTTATTGCCCAGATTCGTCACTTTTTAAAACTATAATACATGTGTCCCTAGTGTGATAATGGACTGAAGCAGAGGCCTAAGATCAAAGGCGCACCTAGTGGATTTTGGGGCCTCCTTTTTATTAGAATATATTTTAGGTACCATATCAGGTTTGAAGAGGTCTTGTGATGCCAAAACATTGGAAACACCCCCAATAAGACACCATTTGGCAAACTACACCCCTTTAAGGAATTTAACGAGAGGGTATAGTGAGCATTTTAACCCCACAGGTTTTTTGCTGAATTTAGTGGAATTAGGCCGTAAAAATGAAAATCTAAATTTTTTCCAATTAAACATCGAAATTTTCCATTTTTACAAAGCATAAAGGACAAAAAGCACACCAACATTTGAAAACCAATTACTCCCTTTTTTGGCAATACCCCATATGTGGCAATAAACTGCTATTTCGACCCACAGCAGGGCTCAGAAGGGAAGGAGCACCATTTGGCTTTTGGAGCTCAAGTTTTGCTGGAATGGTGTTAGGGTGCCATGCATTGTTCCCTATAAGGTGCGCGGCCATGGTCCCCCCGCTCACTGAACTTTAAAACCCACGCACTTTCACGGGCGGCGGGCGAATATCTTTGGAGCGTCAAGTTTCTCAATCTCCTCCCTCTCTCACCATCACGGAGCGGCCACCCAATGAGAAGTCCCGGAAGGTGAGAGAGGGAGGAGATAGTCCTGAGTATGAGAGACGGCATCTGTTGTATGCGGTGACTGGCCGCTGATTGAAATGAGTACTATGGCTGCTGCCTGCTGGCATACTTACAGCACGTCGCTATGCCTGCCGTAGATATGCATGCTGTCTCCTCCCACTGTGGCCGTCATTACATTCCGCAGTACTGGCACAGCATCTGCAAGAACTGCCTTCGTTAGTTTTCTGCTGGCTGGCAGCTTATCATGTTATAAGCTGCCAGCCCATAGAAGACAGGCAGGGGGTGAGGGGCAGGTGGTTTATTGAATAATTGCATTTCGGATTGGTGGGAACTGTTAGGGGCAGGCTTAGACTATGTCTATTTAAGGGTTCCAGTAGCGAGGGTCAGTTCTTTCCGCCTTTTTGCAAGCTGAGCTGCGTTCTGTGTGTGCAGAAGTGCTGATTCTCAGGGCCCAGGTAATTTAAAATGGTGGATAATGGATCATATGTTTATGTATTTATTTTTTTGAACCACACAACCTACCCTGCTGCATCCTAATGCCTTGCTATAATTGTTTAATGACTTTTTTTCCCCTCTGAATTGCCCATGCCGTCTGTCGCCATGTGCTTTGCTGGGAGTGTTGGGCAATAAGGCAGCAACAGAGCCAGCAAGGCACATAGCGATGGGAAGTATAAAAAAAACCTGGCAGTAATTACACCACCTTCAGCGTCCCTGATGTGCCTTGTGGGCAAGGAGGTTACCTTTCACCTGCCATGAATCTCCTCCCTGACAGGCCTGACCTTCAGTATTAATGAGACCGCCCTGAATGTACCTTGCTCGCTGCTTTTGATGGAGCAGCACATTCACCCAGCATACACCTTGCTTATCCCTGCTTACCTTTTCTTTTTTCCCCAGGGTAAAATTGCTATCTAAGGCCCTGTTCACACACACTTTTTTTGCAAACAGAAAAAACCTGCCTGCCCTTTCGTGCCATGACTTATGCAGCGTTTTTCGTGGCAAAAATCTCGGTGGAAAATGCTTTCTCTGCCTCCCATTGATTTCAATGGGAGGTCAGAGATGATCTGCAGCAAGATAGACCATGACGCTTTTTTTTTTAATACGAGCGGCTAAAAGCTGCTCCAGGAAAAAACATTTTGGTGCTGATTCCAACGTGTTTTCCACGTCCAAATCAGCACCACAAAACTATGAACTGGGCCTAAGGCCTCGTGCACACTTCCAACACCGTTTTCACGGCCGTTTTTGACGGATCCGTGTGCCCGTTTTAGCGGCCGTGTGCACTCCGTGTTTCCGTTTCCGAGCGCCGATCATGGTACTGTCCAGGGTGCTGAAAGAGCAAGGTTGTTCAGCGCTAGTCACTGTACAGGGTGCTGAAAGAGTTAATGGGCTGCACTGATCGGCGGTAACTCTTTCAGCACCCTGGACAGTACCATGCTCGGCGCTCGGAAAATACAATTTTAATGAAATAAAAAATAAAAAAATAAGTTCATACTTACTTTCCTCCTGTCCGGCCTCCAGCGATGACGTGTTTCATCCATGTCACCGCTGCAGCCAATCACAGGCTGTAGTGGCCGTCATGCACGTCAGGATGACGTCAGAAGGCCGGCCTCCCGGGATGACGCTTCATCCCACGTGACCGCCTCTGCAGCCAATCACAGGCTGCAGCGGCCTCTGCAGCCAATCACAGGCTGCCGCGTCATACAGGAAGGTCTGACTGGAGGAAGAAGAGGGACTCGTCACCAAGACAACGACCGGGTACGTATGAACTGCTTTTTATTTTATTTTTAATCAGCAGCCTCTTTTCTCTATCAGTGATTGATAGAGACAAGTGGCTGCCGATTAGTGTAATATATCTGTAATGAACTTCTGCCCGCCCAGCTGTTGCTAGGCAACGGCTCAGTCACACACGGACGGCACACGGATGCCTTTGACTTGCATGGGCCTCACGGTCACGGAATCTCGGACCAAAGTAGGACATGCTCTACTTTTGTCGGAACGGAGCAACGGGACCGACAAAAAAACTGAAGTGTGCATGGCCCCATTGAAATGAATGGGTCAGGGTGCTAGCCGTCAGAAAAACGGCTAGCACCCTGAAGAAAAAGACTGAAGTGGGCATGAGGCCTTAGGCCTAAGGGTATGTGCACACAGTGTTTTTTGCAACGCATACAAAAAATCTGCTTCAAGATTACTTATGTTTACTAGAGGCAGAAATGCAAGAGTTTTTTTAAATAGTATTTAAATAGTATTTAAAAAAAGTAATTAAAACTAGTAGCGTTTATTTATTTATTACTTTTGGTCATCAGATCGCCCACCATTGATGGAGACTTACCCTGCTCCCTAACTGCCCCGCTCAGGAGCTGCCAAGACTTAGAGGGAACATTGGTGCCATGTCGCATTTGCAAAGCCCCAGAGAGACCAAAACAGTGAAAACTCTCCAAAAGTGACCCCATTTGAGAAACTACAGCCCTCAAGGAATATATCTAGGGGTATAGTGAGTATTTTGACCCCACAGGTTTTTTTTGCTGAATTTAGTGGAATTAGGCAGTGAAAATGTTTTTTTCCAATAAAATTTTGTTTTAGCTCAGATTTTTTAATTTTTACAATAGATAAAAGAGAAAAAGCACCCCAACATTTGTAAAGCAGACTCTTATGAGCACGGCAATACCCCGTATGTGGTAATAAACTGCTGTTTGGATGCACGGCAGGGCTTAGAAGGGATGGAGCATTATTTGGCTTTTGGAGCTCAAATTTTGCTGAAATTGTTTGCGGGCGCCATGTCCCATTTGCAAAGCCCTTGCAGGACCAAATCAGTGGAAAACCCCCCAAAAGTGACCCCATTTGAGAAACTACAGCCCTCAAAGAATTTATTGAGGGGTAGAGTGAGCATTTTGACCCCACAAATTTTTTGCAGAATTTAGTGAATTATGCCATGAAATTTAAAATTAAATTGTTTCTGATAAAACGTGGAAACGTTAAATTTTTACAAGAAATAAAGGAAAAAATGCACCCTAAAATTTGAAAAGCAATTTCTCATGATTACGGAAATACCCCATATATGTTAATAAACTGCTGTTTGGACACACGGCAGGGTTCAGAAGGATAGGAGCGCTATTTGACATGCAGAGTTTGCTGATTTTGTTTTTGGGCGCCATGTCGCATTTTCAAAAGCCTGAGGTACAAGAGTACAGTGGAAGCCCCCAAGAAGTGACCCCATTTGGAAACTACACCCCTAGAGGCATTTATCATTTGCCTGGAAAAATGACAGGGCTCAGAATTGAATTGGCCCACAATTGGCCCATGATGGCAGGGCTCTGATGTCAATATGTAAAACAAACTCCCAAGTAGTGACCACTATTATGGAAACTACACCCCTTAGGGCATATTAATGAGTGTAGTCTAGTGAGCATTTTTACACCACAGGTGTTTTTTCATTATAAATCAATGCGCAGCGGATGGTGCAAAGTAAAAATTGCAATTTTCCACTGATATGCCATTTTAGTGCAGAATATGTTGTGCCCAGTTTGTGCCACTGAAGACAAATACCTCATAAAATGTTCAGCAGGTTCTCCTGGGTATGGCGATGCCATATATGTGGATGTTAACTGCTGTTTGGGCAAGCTGTAGAGTTCAGAAGGGAGGGAGCGCCATTTGGCTTTTGGAGCGCAGATATTGCTTGGTAATAGTTCTGTTTGGGGTTTTACTGGTATTTTAGTTTATGATGTGGGGGCATATGTAAGCTGTGCGGAGCACATCAGGGCATAATAAGAGGGTATAATAATGCAGTAAATAAATAATCAGATATACGGCCAGATAAATAAAACAGATATATGGCCAGTGTCGCACTGATAAATGGTGCCCAATCTTATCTGCTTTTGGGGGAACACTCTCGCCATGTTCTGAGAGCCAGAATTTTTTTATTTTTTCTCCAACGGAGCTGTGTTAGGGATTATTTGTTGCAAGACAATCTATAGTTTTAACTGGTACAATTTTGGGGTACATGTAATTTTTTTGATCACTTTTATTCCATTTTTTTGGCAAGCAAGGTGACCAAAAACAAGCAATTGTGACAACGTTTTTCTTCTTTTTTTTCTTACATTGTTCACCGTGCACTATAAATGACATGTTTACTTTATTCTGCGGGTCAATACGATTACAGCGATACCATATGTATATCATTTTTTTTATGTTTTGCAACGTTTGCACAATAAAATCACTTTTTTTTTAAAATAATTTTTTATTTTTTTTATTTTTGCGTCGACAAGGGTACATGTGACTTTTGATCACCTTTCATTCTATGTTTTGGAAGCGGTGGTGACCAAAAAATATAGATTCTGGCATTGTTTTTTATTTTATTTTTTGCGGTGTTCACAGTGCGGGAAAAATAATATTATAGTTTCGGACGCGGTGATACCAAATAAGTGCACTTTTTTTTAATGTTTTCATTTTTTCCCTATAATAAAAGACTTATCATGGGGAAAAAAGGCTGTGTTTTGTTTTTTTAACTCGAAACTTGTAGTTTTACACTTTTATTCATTTTATTTTTTTTACGTTTTTTTAACTTTTTTTTTTTTGTCCCACTAGGGGACTTGAAGGCCTGCACTTCTGATCTTTACTCTAATACAATGCACTACCCACGTAGTGCAATGCATTAGTTCTTCACTGACAGGAAGCCTCTTAGGCCCCACATCTGGGAGGGGCCTAATGGGCTTCCATACATGGCAGACCAGGAGGCCATTGTTAGGCCTCTGGTTGCCATAGCAATTATTAGCACCCCTGCGATCACATCGCAGCGATGCTGATTGGATTCAAACCACTAAGATCTCTCAAACGATTTTGACCGTTACAGCAGGGTATCAGCTGTAACACACAGCTGACACCCGTGGCTGATGTCGCAGGCTCAGCATCTGAACCTGCGCCATCTTGTTTCTGTGGCCGGAAGCATTTTAGGCCCTGCCCCAGGGGTGGAACCTAACAGGCTAACGTACTTTGGAGACAGGTGGCTATTGTTAGGCCATCGTAACCCCGCAATTGATTTGCGGGGTTCCAATCAGCTAGTAAACCCCATGGATGCAGCGCTCGCTTTTAATCGCTGTATCTGAGGGGTTAATCGGCCGAATCAGAGGCTAGCTCCGGTCCTGGCCATGCAGCAGGGTGTCAGCTGGAATATATAGCTGACACCCACTGGCGAGCGTGCGGGCCCAGCTCCTGAGCCCACACCAGCATCACGACATACCTATAACTTGTGTTGCATTAAGTCCTTAACGACAGCGATGTAATAGTACGTTAGATGTCGTTAAGGGGCAAAAGACAGCTATGTACAACTACATAGCGAAAATTATGTGGACACCCCTCCTAATTATTGAGTTCTGGTGTTTCAGTCACATCCGCTGAATAAAATCAAGTACACAACCATGCAATCTCCATAGACAAACATTGCTAGTGGTATGGATATTACTGTAGAGCTCAGTGACTTTAAACGTGGCACTGTCAGAGGATGTCATCTTTGCCACAAGTCCGTTCTTGAAATTACTGACCTGCTACGGCAGACTTCACAGACCAACTATGAACAACAGTATAACAGTCACCAGTATTCCACCCGTATTTACGGACCCGTTTTTTCTGCACTAATCGGCAGCCCCTTTTCTCTATCAGTGCTGGAAAGAGAAAAAGGGCAGCCCTTTCGGGCAGAGTTTCCGCAGCGATTGAAAGTAAAAGAAGTTCATACGTACCATTGTCTTAGTGACGCGTCCCTCTTTTGACATCCAGTTCGACCTCCCTGGATGACGCGGCAGTCCATGTGACCGCTGCAGCCTGTGATTGGCCTGTGATTGGCTACAGCGGTCACATGGGATGAAACGTCATCCCGGGAGGCCGGACTGGAGGAAGAAGCAGGTAAGTTAACTTTTACTACTATTAACTCCAGCGGTAGTCACTGTCCCGGGTGCTGAAAGAGTTACTGCCAATCAGTTAACTCTTTCAGCACCCTGGACAGTGACTATCCCCTGACGTCGCCTAGCAACGCTCCCGTAATTACGGGTGCACACACGTAGCCACCCGTAATTACGGGAGCCCCATAGACTTCTATACGGGAAGGTACCCGTGGCCAATAGAAGTCTATGGGCCCGTAATTACGGGGCGTAATTACGGCTCGTAATGACGGGCGTTTTTACGTTCGTGTGCATGAGGCCTAAATTGTAACCTTGACTATTTTGTTTTACTTTTCTTTTGTGTTTTGCTCAAAGTAAATATGAACTTTGATTGCCAGAGCCTGAGAAAAGGTTATTTATGACTGTAAAAACACCCATACCCTATCACCCGGTCAGCTGTACATGCTATTATTGTGAAGTGGAAGCTTTTAGGACGAACAACAGCGCAGACAGAAAAGCAGTAGACCAATAAAACATACAGAGTTGGACCACTGCGTGCTGGAGCAAGAAATCGGCTATCCTGTTGCATCACCTACTACAGAAGCACAAGAACTATGCATCTAGAGTTTCATGAAATGGGATACCATGATTCATGGTCAAGCAGCTGCACACAATCCATTAGATCACCATGTCTGATGCTGAAAGTCGTCTGGAGTGATGTAGAGCACGCCGCCACTGGACTCTGGAGAAGTGGAAACGTGTTCTCTAAAGTAATGAAACACATTTCACTATATGGCAGTCTAAAGGACAATCCTGGGTCTGGCGGATGTCAGAATAACGCCAGAATGCATAGTGGAAGTGTGATAACTGGACTGTTTTTTTTTTTCTTCTTTCTTTTTTTCAGGATTTGGGCTAGACCCTTTATTTCCAGTAGAGGGTGATGTCAATGCTGCAGCATGCAAATACATTTTAGGCCTCGTTCACATGTGCATTGGGGTCCCGATCTGATGTTCCGTCAGAGCTTTCCATCAGAACGGGACCCTGAACAGACACAAACTGACACAGACGGAAACCAGAGGTTTCCGTTTCCATCACCATGGATCCGGTGCCCATGGTTTCCATTTGTCTCTGCTGTGCCCCGGACCCGTAGTTTTGCCGGAAGCAATAGCGTAGTGACAGTTTGTGTTTGTTCAGGGACCCATTCTGACGGAAAGCTCCGACAGAACGTCAGAACGGTACCCCAACGCAGATGTGAACGAGGCCTTAGACAATTGTGTTCATCCAACTTTTTGTCAACAGTTTGGGGAAGGCCTTTTCCTGTTCCAGCAAGACTGTACCCCTGTGCCAAATGCGTGGTCCATAAAGACATGGTTTGATGAGTTTGATGTGGAGGAACTCAAGTGGCTGCATAGAGCCCTGACCTCAACCCCATCGAACACCTTTTGAATGAATTGAAATGCTAATTGTGAGCCAGATATTTCTGTCCAACATCAGTGCCTCACCTCATAAATGTTTTTTTGGTTGAATAGGCACATATTCCCACAGACATACTCCATGTCATGTGGAAAACCTTCTCAGAAGAGTGGAGGCTGTAAGGGTATGTGCACATGTAGTGTTTTCAGCCGTATTTCTGGCCGTAAACATCCTGAAAAACGGCTGAAAAATCGGAAGCAGAATGCCTCCAAACATCTGGCCAATGATTTCAATGGCAAAAATGGCACCCTGCTCCAACGGCCGTTTTCAAAACGGCCGATAAAAAAAACAGCCATGCGTGTCACTTCTTCGACTCTTTTTGGAGCCGTTTTTCATAGACTCTATAGAAAAACAACTCCAAAAACGGCCATAAAAAAACGCAGAGTGGCTTAAAAAAACGTCTGAAAATCAGGAGCTGTTTTGCCTTGAAAACAGCTCTGTATTTTCAGACTTTTTTTTATTTTGTGTGTGCACATACCTTAAGGGTATGTTCACACACCCTATTTACGGACGTAATTCGGGCGTTTTAGCCCCGAATTACGTCCGAAAATACGGCTCCAAAGCGGCAGCAAACATCTGCCCATTCATTTGAATGGGCTTTACGATGTTCTGTGCCCGCGTCAAAGAAGTGCCTGTCACTTCTTGAGACGTAATTGGAGCCGTTTTCTATTGACACCATGGAAAAACAGCTCCAATTACGTCCGTAATGGACGCAGCGAAAAGTGCCTGCACTTGCCATTACGTCTAAAATGCTGGAGCTGTTTTCTCCTGAAAACAGCTCTGTAATTTCAGCCGTAACGAACGCTGCCGTGTGAACATACCCTAACAGCTACAAAAGGAGTCCCAACTTTATTATAACGCCCATAGTTTTGAAATGCGATGTCCAACAAGCTCATTTAGGTGTGATAGTGAAATGTCCACATATATTTGGCCATCTAGTATCTATGAATAGAAAGCACAATATGAAATAACTTTAAATCATTGTAAAAACAGTAAAGCAAAGTATATGTAAAGTTACTCAACATTTTATTTATATTTTAACTGCGAAATTTTGTAAAAGTTGGAGATTTGCGTTAAATTAGATTTGGATTTTGGTTCTTAGTAATAAGTCTATCGTATATTTACCAAAATAAATATTTCAATATGAATTATGCAAATTTTAGCAGCTAAAGAAAATACATTTTTATATATTTTTTTATCTGTATCTGCCTTTTGGTATTATGTTTTGTTTCCTTTAGGGGAACATTGGCCGAACGGATATGGATTGCATGCAGTAATGTAATAATAAAATACTGTGTTAGGGCTCTTGGCTTTATTACATCTCTATACAATCTACAAATATTAAGGCAATCTCTTTAATGTTTCTCCTCTCAGAATAAAGCAGAACATTGTGGTATGCTTCTCACAACATCTAGCACCTTCTGCAAGCTTCCCCTTGTCCTTCCCTGGGTGTCCTCATCTCACTTGAGCACTGGGGCCTCTTCATTGTGTTGATCGTGGGGCTCTCAGAGGTGGAACCCCACCACATCAAATATTGGTGGTCTATCCTAAGGATTGGCCGTCAATGTTTAACTCCAGGAGAAGCACTTTAAAGGTTAAAAAGGTGAGGACAGTCATGTATTCCACTTTTCAGATATTGCTGCTCTACAATGATCAGGTAATGTAACACTAGTATTATACTGCATATACTGGTGACCAACTTGAGGTGTAATCACCCTACCATTGTCATGTAGCAAAACGCAAGAGCTAATCTGGATATGTTACTGCCTGGTTCCTACAATACCTATAGAAAGAACCAACCAGTGGCATAATTCACCTATATAACCCCTCTTTTCCCCTAGGTCGGTTAGGATTGAGATTTTTCGCTGGCCATAGGACTTCAGTGCCTTTTAACTTGCCTGAGGAAATAACATCAGCGGAAGGGGAACCAAATAAAAGGGAGGATGGAGATATGATTGCTTTGGGTAACGGAAGGAAAAGGTGATAATCATGTATCAGAGTCTAGCAGTTCAGGGTCCGCTATTGGGGATGCAGTAGAGCTGGATACATGGCACAGTAGCAGTCAGCAGGAGGGTAGTCCAGCAATCCAGGATTTGATAACGGTGATGTTGCAGAGCTAGGTGCACGGTACAGAAGCAGTAATCAGGAGGTTAGTCGGGCAATCCAGGTTCCGGTAATGAAATAGCAGTGCCGAGTTTGCAAGAGAGTAATCAGGGACATAAACAGGTCACACAATAAAGTCAGTATATACCAAAACCAGGTTAGGGAACAAATACTTATTACTGGCACTGAGGCCAGCATTCTGATTGGTCGGCCGGCTATGCGCTCTGTGCTTGCACCACCTATTGTCCCTGCCAGCCCCTCCGAGAGACTCATTGTAGTGGCGGCCGGAGATATGGCGCTGGACTGCGGCAAGGTGAATATATTGCAGGACAGATGTCACAACAAGACCGAAACATCACAACAATATGTGCAGTTTCCATGCTCAAGTAGTTTATGATTATTATTTTTTTCTCAGACTCTGAAATTATTCAAGAAACCAGAGACGGTAATTTAATAAGACAGAATTTAGAAACAAAAAAGACCACCATTCTGCTGAGTAACATCACCTATGTAAGTATATTCATAATACATCTACCCTGTAAAAAATAGCACATTGCTCATCCGCTAGACCAAAATCCAGGCCTCAGTATTGTAGCAGGTGCTTAAATTCAATTAAATGTAGGCTAGGGTTAGAAATCAACTGTATTATGCTTCTATATGTCATAAAATTGTCCATAGATAGAAAGATATTGTTAACAATGCAAAAGATTTACGATCATTAAGATTAATTATGTCAATAGTACTAAGAAAAATCTGTTCTGACTGATTGAAATCAGCCCCATCAGACAAAACACTTATCGATCATCCCTAAAATATTTTTTCAGTGAGTCGTTGCTAGCATGAGTAAATTATACAAGCATTTACTATCATATAAGAAAATTACATGTGGCAATACAAATACATGTAGCAAAGTGTGGAAGACCACCTATCACACAGTATTGTAAACAGATCACATTGGTGTACACCACCCAGTATAGCTATATATATGAGGGAAGGGAAGAGGGAGAAAGTATGTGATCTGGAATTAATATTTAACTTTTATTAATATGCATTAAGATAGAAATAAACTTTAAAAGTCCATTGGTGTAAGAGGTATGTGTGAGTGACCCCCAAACTCACATACCTAGGCCATGTATAAATGAGATGTAGTGATAGTGAATTATATCAAGAGTGTTCAAATGAAGAGCACGTAAGTTACTATGCTTCCAAAGCAGCGGTTGTAAACTCAGGTTGCGGCAGCGCAGGAATGGGCAATGGTAGCCTGTTGCACCACCACGCAGCTGCACTGCGGCAAAGTGTGAAAAAGAGCCTACAGGCTGCGCCCTCTCGCTGAATGTCTAATGCGCCAGAGCAGGAGCGCAAGCCGCAGCCAAGGGCTGCACTGCTGTGGTATGCTGGAAACCGTAATTGTAATACTGTAGTGTAAAGAGCTATGTGGTAAGCAAATGATTTAATATTTGAACAAAACAGTCGGTTTCAATATAGAGTGACGGCAGCATATATTTAGAATGCACGGGTTGGATTAGTTAGAACCACTCGTGCCTGTAATAGTCCTGCAGGGCATGGCAATGCTGTGGGTCAAAGTAAATGTCCCGACGCACCTCCGTGCATGACTGCCGCAATTTGTGTGAATAGTCAGCAGACAGCTGCACTCTCACGCCGCTGTCCCTGTGTACCAGAGCAGCAGCGTGGAGATCAGCTGTGGTTCCCTTACTGTGCCCGCGCCCAGTTTTCAGCTGAGACGCGGCACAGGCTCTGTACCAAAGCACAGGTCCACTGTAAGTGGACCTGAATTCAGCGTGTGGCCTTGTTCCCGTAATTAAACGGGGTGGGCAGCATTGAGGGAGCCGCACGGCAATTACACCGGCGGTCAGATTAAAACGGCGGCTGGAAGGAATCACACAACCAGCCGCTCGTGTTATGACAGCAAGGTGCGCTACGCTAACAGCACGGTCACGCTGTCAGCTGTCAGCTGTCAGCCAATTATTTGGAAGCAATGGCAAGTAACAATCGATTGGCCTGAATAAGGCAGCTCAGGCCATGTATTACACCAAGGAGAGTTTAAAAGGATTGAACACCCGATGCGCGTTTCGCCAGCATTCTGGCTTCTTCTAGGGGTGGGGGACCGCCATTAAACCGTCCTATAAATAGGGCAGGAATTGATTGACAACCAGGCTAGCCAATCCTGAGCCTGGGAAAGAATGCAATGGAAAGGTCAAATAAATAACCACTAGAATAAAGAGCAATAGGTTATAAATGCTCACAACCAGTTCAGACAATAATAACTATATCAGATCTCCAAGTAGGAGTGGTCTGGATATTGGAAAGGGCCAGAAGAAATTTTTGCACAGAAAGAAAAACAAAATAAAAATAAATAATAATTAAATAATTAGATAAATAAAGAAAAAGTAATGAAGAAAATATATTATTATTACAGGGACATATAACAGAAATTCCATTAGAGATTTCGCAAATTGTTATATCACACAGAGAGTATATATATATATATTTCTCAAATTGTCAGGAGGTCCTATATGGAACAGGCATGTTCAGGACAAAAACCAGTATCAGAGAAAGCTACCGAACCCAAAGTTCTCATTCAGTCCAGATGGATTGACTGTATTGAAATTAAAGATCCATTCACTTTCTTTTTTGAGGAGTGCCAGATCTAAATCTCCCCTTCTAATGCCCAATCGTACTTGGCATATAGCCCAGCCTCTAAGAGTAGTCCAATTCAAATTATGTTTAGTTTTAAAGTGTCTGGCTATTGGGGTAGGGCAGAATGGTTTATTTCTGGACTGACAATCACTCAGATTTTTATCGTAATTAATGATGGAGTTGATATGTTCCCTGATACGGATACGTAATTCTCTCACTGTTTTGCCAATGTATTTGAGGCCACAAGGGCATTCAAGGCAATAAATCACACCAGGTGTATCACACCTGATGTGGTCCATGATGTTATGCCTATTTCCATATGCATCAGCATTAAGACCACTTTGAATCCTGGATTTTATCCTTGCAAAATGTGCAGGGCTTGTAGAATCTTGGTACAGAAAAGACACTTTACAGATGCATATGGAAATAGGCATAACATCAGGGACCACATCAGGTGTGATACACCTGGTGTGATTTATTGCCTTGAATGCCCTTGTGGCCTCAAATACATTGGCAAAACAGTGAGAGAATTACGTATCCGTATCAGGGAACATATCAACTCCATCATTAATTACGATAAAAATCTAAGTGAGTGTCAGTCCAGAAATAAACCATTCTGCCCTACCCCAATAGCCAGACACTTTAAAACTAAACATAATTTGAATTGGACTACTCTTAGAGGCTGGGCTATATGCCAAGTACGATTGGGCATTAGAAGGGGAGATTTAGATCTGGCACTCCTCAAAAAAGAAAGTGAATGGATCTTTAATTTCAATACAGTCAATCCATCTGGACTGAATGAGAACTTTGGGTTCGGTAGCTTTCTCTGATACTGGTTTTTGTCCTGAACATGCCTGTCCCATATAGGACCTCCTGACAATTTGAGAAATATATATATATACTCTCTGTGTGATATAACAATTTGGGAAATCTCTAATGGAATTTCTGTTATATGTCCCTGTAATAATAATATATTTTCTTCATTACTTTTTCTTTATTTATCTAATTATTTAATTATTATTTATTTTTTATTTTGTTTTTCTTTCTGTGCAAAAATTTCTTCTGGCCCTTTCCAATATCCAGACCACTCCTACTTGGAGATCTGATATAGTTATTATTGTCTGAACTGGTTGTGAGAATTTATAACCTATTGCTCTTTATTCTAGTGGTTATTTATTTGACCTTTCCATTGCATTCTTTCCCAGGCTCAGGATTGGCTAGCCTGGTTGTCAATCAATTCCTGCCCTATTTATAGGACGGTTTAATGGCGGTCCCCCACCCCTAGAAGAAGCCAGAATGCTGGCGAAACGCGCGTCGGGTGTTCAATCCTTTTAAACTCTCCTTGGTGTAATACATGGCCTGAGCTGCCTTATTCAGGCCAATCGATTGTGACTTGCCATTGCTTCCAAATAATTGGCTGACAGCTGACAGCTGACAGCGTGACCGTGCTGTTAGCGTAGCGCACCTTGCTGTCATAACACGAGCGGCTGGTTGTGTGATTCCTTCCAGCCGCCGTTTTAATCTGACCGCCGGTGTAATTGCCGTGCGGCTCCCTCAATGCTGCCCACCCCGTTTAATTACGGGAACAGGGCCACACGCTGAATTCAGGTCCACTTACAGTGGACCTGTGCTTTGGTACAGAGCCTGTGCCGCGTCTCAGCTGAAAACTGGGCGCGGGCACAGTAAGGGAACCACAGCTGATCTCCACGCTGCTGCTCTGATACACAGGGACAGCGGCGTGAGAGTGCAGCTGTCTGCTGACTATTCACACAAATTGCGGCAGTCATGCACGGAGGTGCGTCGGGACATTTACTTTGACCCACAGCATTGCCATGCCCTGCAGGACTATTACAGGCACGAGTGGTTCTAACTAATCCAACCCGTGCATTCTAAATATATGCTGCCGTCACTCTATATTGAAACCGACTGTTTTGTTCAAATATTAAATCATTTGCTTACCACATAGCTCTTTACACTACAGTATTACAATTACGGTTTCCAGCATACCACAGCAGTGCAGCCCTTGGCTGCGGCTTGCGCTCCTGCTCTGGCGCATTAGACATTCAGCGAGAGGGCGCAGCCTGTAGGCTCTTTTTCACACTTTGCCGCAGTGCAGCTGCGTGGTGGTGCAACAGGCTACCATTGCCCATTCCTGCGCTGCCACAACCTGAGTTTACAACCGCTGCTTTGGAAGCATAGTAACTTACGTGCTCTTCATTTGAACACTCTTGATATAATTCACTATCACTACATCTCATTTATACATGGCCTAGGTATGTGAGTTTGGGGGTCACTCACACATACCTCTTACACCAATGGACTTTTAAAGTTTATTTCTATCTTAATGCATATTAATAAAAGTTAAATCTTAATTCCAGATCACATACTTTCTCCCTCTTCCCTTCCCTCATATATATAATACAAATACATGTCATTTCCCACAATACAATAAAGTTTTCCTGGGGAAAATAGTTTATATTGTGGGAAATATAAATATTTATGTTACTAATATAGCGCCAACACATTCTGCAGTGCTGTACGGAAGATGTCCTGACTCACTGTCCCCAGTGGGCTCACAATCTAAATTCCCTATCTGTATGTTTTTGGAGTATGGGAGAACACCCATGAAAATATTATTTGAACACAATGCTGCCAGGCAACAGTTCTAACCACTGAGCCAATGTGCTGCCCATAAATATAATGTATGCCCTCTTCAAAATGAGTGTTCTGATCACACAACTATGTTTACGTCCATGGCCAGCGTAAAGGGGATTCTCATCTCAATAATCATATTTCAATGTGTTCCTTATGTAAATTTATGATTATATGTAAATACATATTTTTTTCTATTCCTAGAGATATTAATTCTGTTCAGGCCCCGGTCTTTATGTGGGTTTACATATAGTTTCCTTAGGTTACTGCCTCTGCCACGGTCTTGCAGTAGTGGACGTGCAGAGGCTATTGTTTTATTACGGATCTTCCGATTGCGCATTTGCAGTGCATGCGCAATAGCTCCCAACTTAGTCACCTCTCTGATAATCAATAGAAGTGAACAGGATGGCTCCCAGGCATGCACATGTACTAGGTACTCATCGCTTCCAAAATAGACACTGTAGGGGGATTGGAGGAACTGCGTTTACCATCATAACCATATGACTACGCCCCACTGGTGACCAGGGAGAACAAAGCATTACTAGTCGTAACTGGGAGGCAGGACAGGACTATGTTGCCCTCTCCGGTACGGAGTTGGCTGAACAGACCTAAGCAAAACATTTGTTTAACATGATGCAATAGTATGACTTTTAGGAGCATGTTTAGTGAAAAGGCGGGATGGGAATACCCCTTTAAAAGGAAGAATCACTAAAAAGTGTTAGGGCTCATGCACACGGTCTACAGAGACACAGTATGAGCCCATAATGCACTCTTTGTGGTGCCTTCACATGCCACAGTTTTCGAGACACCATTTTTGCTTCTCAAAGAAAATGTGTAACATTATAAGAACTGATGATCCATCCAAATTATATAGAATTTATTTAGCATAATGTACATATCTATAAATGGAATGGAAGTTCCAGAAAGGGGACATAAGTTCTGAAGGAAAAATTAAGATGCTTTTCCTCAGGTAGTCGAGGTAATGTCAAGGTACAGCAGAAATTAATAGTCGCAATTTGGCCTCAACACTACGGCTTGGAAACCCCAAATAAGTAACAGGGTTGTGGCAGGTGCAATGCAACATTATTCCTCGCTGTAGAACAAGGCAGGGGGACAACTGGCTACAATACCACAACTAGATGAGCTATTGCATTACAATGATCTAACTCTATAAAAGTTTTTCTTTGCAGCAACTTGCTGGTTTTCCATTAATTTGATGTAATGTATGTTGAACTGCTTAAGTCATAAATAAAGATGAGCAAATCTGCAAATTTACTCGACTGGCAATTTTCCTATTGCTGAGTGCTTCAGTCTAATATATTTTGGCCTGGATTGCATCAACACTAAGCCATATTTATATAAATAGAAAAAAATACTTTTTCAGCCTCCATTGTCTTATATGCGGGAATATAGCTCTGTAATATGAAATATTCCCTATTAGTAATCTATAATCATGAATCTAATCTTTATTTTGGCAGATGTCTCTGCAGATGACCAGTGCAAAGCTGTCCCCAGATCTACAGAATTTACTCTTGATTTCAAAAAGTGAAAAGGTATGAATGCATGCCAGATAAATTGTATTGGAAGTGTCCTGTATGTGTAGACCCCCTGAGGTATTGTAGTTTTGATGTCTTTAAAGCTAATGTGTCGCTAGAAGAAAAAAATTTTTTTTCTTTAGTTAAACAATTAGTGTATAGGTGATTAAACATTGTTCAAATTTGTTTAATTTTTTTTCACGAGTCAGGAAATATTATAAATTAGATTCTAATTTCTAATATTTCCCAGCGCTGGTCACTAGATGGAACAATTCCCAAAATTGCAGCATTGCATGTGGTAAAGCAACCACATTGCTTTATGCTGCAAAATTTGAGAACTCACTCGCTCTAGTGAGCTCTCAGAATCCCCCCTCCTTTATCCTGCTATTGCCAGGAGAAACGAGGGGATTGAACGGTCAAACCTCCTACACTGTGTGTCGCCATTTTTTGAGCTAACACACAGTGTAGTAGGTTAACATACAGTAGTAAACACACAGTAAAACACGTACATACACAGACCTAACTTACCTGCTCCTGCCGCCGCCGCTCCCTCCGGTCCGTCCGCTCCGTCTGTTACCTCCGCTCCAAGTGCACAAGTCCGGAAGCCGCGACCGGAAGTAGTAATCTTTCTGTCCGGCCGTGACTTCCGGTCCACAAGAAAATGGCGCCGGACGTCGCACAGTTCAATTTGGACGGCGTACAGCATAGTGGATGGAACGGGCCCCGTTCACGTTCACTATGGGACTGTATGTGCCGTATTCCATGTCTGTATGTGTCGTTAATCGACACATACAGAGATGGAAAAAAAAATGGCAGCCCCCATAGGGAAGAAAAAGTGAAAAAATAAAAAAAAATAAAACACAAACACACAAATAAATAAAAAGTGTTTTAATAAAACACTAAAATCAAATTGATCTAAAAAAAAATTTTGGGGTGACACTGGTCCTACATTAGTGTCTGTAACAAAATAATATCTTGTCTTTTCCTATGGGATTGTCAAGTTTCAACTTAGATGAACAACCAATATAATTTTTTCATAGGAGAATTCCCTCAAACCATAACGGAAAGCAATAATTTTACCCTATAATCAAGTTTTTTTTGTGATCACCGATTATATGCACTGGACATAGACAGATAGATGGATTTTTAGAAAACTTAAGTTGGCCATATACATTAGACAAAAGTTGGCAGAACTTTGTTCCCGCAAGAGTTAAGATACTGCCAGAGGGGTCTAGCAGCAGCTTATTCCCCTCTCACCATTGAAATAAACATGCAGGCTCAGCAAAGCCGAGCATGGCTGTTTATCGTGAAATAGTTGCCAGTTGTTCGGCTGACAGCTATTCCATGTGTATGGACAGTTTAAGATTAACAGGTGATTTTACTTACTTAAGCCTCATGCACACGAGCGTATTTTTTTCCTCCCATAAATACTGGCGTAAATACGGGTCCTTGGTCACACGTATTCGACCCGTATTCCATCAGTATTTAAGGACCCGTACCCGTAAATACGGGTCCGGTGTCACCAGTATTCCACTCGTATTTAAGGACCCGTTTTCTCTGCACTAATCGGCAGCCCCTTCTCTCTATCAGTGCTGGAAAGAGAGAAGGGCAGCCCTTTCGGGCAGAGCTTCCGCAGTGATTGAAAGTAAAAGAAGTTCATACGTACCGTTGTCTTGGTGATGCGTCCCTCTTTTGACATCCAGTCCGACCTCCCTGGATGACGCGGCAGACTATGTGACCGCTGCAGCCTGTGATTGGCCTGTGATTGGCTACAGCGGTCACATGGGATGAAACGTCATCCCGGGAGGCCGGACTGGAGGAAGAAGCAGGTAAGTTAAAGAGGCTCTGTCACCAGATTTTGCAACCCCTATCTCCTATTGCAGCAGATCGGCGCTGCAATGTAGATAAGAGTAACGGTTTTTTTTTCAAAAACGAGCATTTTTGCCCAAGTTATGACCATTTTTATATTTATGCAAATTAGGCTTTCTTAAGTACAACTGGGCGTGTTTAAAGTTATGTACAAGTGGGCGTGTATTGTGTGTGTACATCTGGGCGTTTTTACTTCTTTTACTAGCTGGGCGTTGTGAATAGAAGTGTATGATGCTGACGAATCAGCATCATCCACTTCTCTTCGTTAACACCCAGCTTCTGGCAGTGCACAGACACACAGCGTGTTCTCGAGAGATCACGCTGTGACGTCACTTCCTGCCCCAGGTCCTGCATCGTGTCGGATGAGCGAGGACACATCGGCACCAGGCGACAGAGGCTACATCGACTTACCTGCAAACGCCGATGCTGCTGCAGAATCAACTGTAGCCTCTGTTGCCTGGTGCCGATGTGTCCTCGCTCGTCCGACACGATGCAGGACCTGGGGCAGGAAGTGACGTCACAGCGTGATCTCTCGAGAACACGCTGTGTGTCTGTGCACTGTCAGAAGCTGGGTGTTAACGAAGAGAAGTGGATGATGCTGATTTGTCAGCATCATACACTTCTATTCACAACGCCCAGCTAGTAAAAGAAGTAAAAACGCCCAGATGTACATACACAATACACGCCCACTTGTACTTAACTTTAAACACGCCCAGTTGTACTTAAGAAAGCCTCATTTGCATAAATATAAAAATGGTCATAACTGTAATGACAGGGAGGGTAGGGAAACAGACAGTGCGCCCTAATCTACCCACCACTCGGTCCCTGCCTACTTGCAACGACCCGCCCTAGGCGACGGGGTACAACTGGGCGACGGTCCCTACGCTCAGTAGGTGCACGACAGACAAACAGACAAGGGGACACAAGCAAAGGGAAATGGGGCAGTTGCCCACGGCAACACCATGAGCAACAAGAGAGGTACCAAACGCAGGTACGAGGTACCAAACGCAGAGCAGGAGAGTAGTCAGTAGGCCGGGGTCAGTATGAAGAAAGGTCAAATAGCTAGGAGCTGCAGCAAGGCCAGGAAACCACACGAGAAGAATCACAAGCAAAGGAGGAATAGGAAAGGCAGGTATAAATAGACAGAGGGCGGGAGCTAGCTCCGTCTGGCCAGGCTGCGATAGGCTCTCCCACTCCTAAGCCTGCCATCCTGAGTGGTGGAAGATTGAGTCAGTCTCAGAGACATAGAACCAGGTGCAGACTGATTACCCATGGGCGTATACACAGAAGTTGTGCCTGGCAGATCCTTTACAGTACCCCCCCCCCTTTTATGAGGGGCCACCGGACCCTTTCTAAGTGGACCTGGTTTATTGGTGAAACGAAGGTGGAACTTCCTGACCAATACCCCAGCGTGAACATCCCGGGCGGGTACCCAAGTCCTCTCCTCAGGCCCGTATCCTCTCCAATGGACCAGGTACTGGAGGGAGCCTTGGACTATCTTGCTGTCCACAATCTTGGCCACCTAGAATTCCACCCCCTCAGGGGTGAGAACGGGAACAGGAGGTTTCCTCGAGGGAGTCCAGGACGGGGAGCAGCATTTAAGGAGGGAGGCATGAAACACGTAGTGTATACGAAAAGATGGGGGCAACTCCTGTTGGAAGGAGACAGGATTGAGGACTTCAATGACCTTATACGGCCCTATAAACCGGGGAGCAAACTTCTTGGACGGGACCTTAAGGCGCAAGTTCTTAGACGATAACCACACCAGATCCCCGACCATAAACAAGGGGTTAGCAGAACGTCTTCTATCAGCCTGAGTTTTTTGTATACTCTGGGACGCCTCTAGGTTCTTCTGAACCTGGGCCCAGACTGTGCACAGTTCCCGATGAACGACCTCTACCTCGGGATTGTCGGAACTACCAGGTGAAACGGAGGAGAACCGTGGATTAAACCCAAAATTACAGAAAAAGGGGGAGACCCCTGACGAGTTACTGACCCGGTTATTAAGGGAAAATTCGGCGAGGGGAATGAATGAGACCCAATCATATTGACAGTCAGAGATAAAACACCTTAAATATTGTTCTAGAGACTGATTAGTCCTCTCAGTTTGGCCATTAGTTTCAGGATGGAAGGCAGAGGAGAAGGACAGATTAATCTCCAACTTTTTACAGAAGGCTCTCCAAAACAATGAAACAAATTGTACCCCTCTGTCCGAAACAATATTGACAGGGACCCCATGGAGACGCAGGATGTGTTTGACAAACAAGGTAGCTAACGTCTTAGCATTGGGTAGTTTCTTGAGGGGCACAAAGTGGCACATCTTACTGAAGCGGTCTACTACCACCCACACCACCGACTTGCCTTGAGATAGAGGCAAATCGGTGATAAAATCCATGGAGATATGGGTCCAAGGTCTCTGGGGAATGGGCAAAGAACATAGTAAGCCCGCTGGTCGGGACCTGGGAGTCTTGGACCTGGCACAAACCTCACAAGCGGCGACGTAGGCCTTAACGTCTTTAGGCAACCCAGGCCACCAATAGTTTCTGGCAATGAGGTGTTTGGTACCCAGGATGCCTGGATGACCAGATAGTGCGGAGTCATGATTTTCCCTAAGTACCCTTAGCCAGAATTGCAGGGGAACAAACAGCTTGTTCTCAGGAAGGTTCCCGGGAGCTGAACCTTGATCAGCCGCAATTTCAGAGACTAAATCAGAATCAATAGAAGAAACGACTATACCAGGAGGCAAAATACAAGCAGGATCTTCCTCCGAAGGAGGGCTGGCCATGAAGCTACGCGACAGTGCATCGGCATTAATATTTTTAGACCCAGCCCTATAGGTAACCAAAAAGTTGAATCTGGTAAAAAATAGCGCCCATCGAGCTTGTCTCGGGTTTAGCCTCCGGGCAGATTCTAGGAAAACCAGATTCTTGTGGTCGGTAAGGACCGTTACCTGGTGCCTAGCCCCCTCCAGGAAGTGGCGCCACTCTTCAAATGCCCATTTAATGGCTAAGAGTTCGCGGTTGCCAATATCATAGTTACTCTCAGTGGGCGAAAACTTCCTGGAGAAGTAGGCACAGGGACGGAGATGGGTGAGGGACCTGGTACCCTGGGACAAGACAGCCCCCACTCCCACCTCGGATGCGTCAACCTCCACGATAAATGGCTCCATTTGGTTGGGCTGGACCAGCACCAGGGCCGAGATAAAGCACTTCTTAAGGACCTCAAAAGCCTGGACAGCCTCAGGACGCCAGTGGAGGAGATCAGCACCTTTGCGAGTGAGGTCCGTAAGAGGCTTAGCGATGACCGAGAAGTCAGCAATAAATCTCCTGTAATAATTAGCGAACCCCAAGAAACACTGTAACGCCTTCAGGGAGGCAGGTTGGACCCATTCTGCCACAGCCTGGACCTTGGCGGGGTCCATGCGGAATTCATGAGGAGTGACGATTTGACCCAAAAATGGTATCTCTTGCACCCCAAACACACATTTTTCGGTCTTAGCAAACAGTTTGTTTTCCCGAAGGACCTGGAGCACCTTCCTGACATGCTCAATGTGGGAGGACAAGTCCTTGGAAAACACAAGTATGTCATCAAGGTACACTACAAGAAATAACCCCAGGTAATCTCTTAAAATCTCATTTATGAAATTCTGGAAGACCGCGGGGGCATTACACAACCCAAAGGGCATGACGAGGTATTCGAAATGACCTTCGGGCGTGTTAAACGCAGTCTTCCACTCATCCCCCTCTTTGATGCGGATAAGGTTATACGCCCCCCGTAGATCAAACTTAGAGAACCATTGGGCCCCCTGGACTTGATTAAAGAGATCAGGAATCAAAGGAAGGGGATACTGGTTCCTTACAGTGATCTTATTCAAGTTACGGTAGTCAATGCATGGCCTAAGACCACCATCCTTCTTCCCTACGAAGAAGAAGCCAGCACCTACCGGAGAAGTAGAGGGGCGAATGTAACCCTTGGCCAGGCATTCCTGGATATACTCTCTCATGGCTTCACGTTCGGGACAAGAAAGGTTAAATATCCTACCCTTAGGGAGCTTAGCTCCTGGTACCAAATCGATAGCGCAATCGTATTCTCTATGAGGGGGTAACCCTTCGGAGGCCTCCTTAGAGAAAACATCGGCGAAGTCCTGAACAAACTCAGGTAGCGTGTTCACCTCCTCAGGGGGAGAAATAGAATTAACAGAAAAACATGACGTCAAGCATTCATTACCCCATTTGGTAAGCTCCCCAGTATTCCAGTCAAACGTGGGATTATGCAACTGCAACCAGGGAAGGCCTAAAACCAAATCGGACGATAATCCCTGCATCAACAGTACAGAGCACTGCTCCAAATGCATGGAGCCAACAAGGAGTTCAAAAACAGGGGTATGCTGAGTAAAATAAACATTAGCAAGAGGAGTGGAGTCGATACCCACTACCGGGACAGGTTTAAGCAAATCAATCAAAGGCATAGATAGAGACATAGCAAATTCCACAGACATGATATTAGCAGAAGACCCTGAATCCACGAAGGCACTGCCGGTAGCAGACCTACCACCAAAAGAAACCTGAAAGGGAAGCAAGATTTTATTACGTTTCATATTTACGGGAAATACCTGTGCGCCCAAGTGACCTCCCCGATGATCACTTAGGCGCGGAAGTTTTCCGGCTGCTTATTCTTATGCCTAGGACAGGTGTTCACTTGATGTTTGTCATCCCCACAATAGAAGCAGAGACCATTCTTCCTGCGGAACTCTCTACGTTGTCGGGGGGACACGGAGGCCCCGAGTTGCATAGGTACCTCCGAGTCTTCCGTGGAAGAGCGAAGCAACGGGACCTCGGGAGGCATCATGGGGGAGTCAGAGGGGAAAACACAAAACCGTTCAAGTTGTCGTTCCCTGAGACGTCGGTCAAGTCGTACCGCTAAAGCCATAACCTGGTCTAAGGAGTCAGAACAGGGATAGCTAACTAGCAGATCTTTCAGGGCGTTCGACAGACCCAACCTTAACTGGCACCTTAAGGCAGGGTCATTCCACGAGAAGCTACGCACCACTTCCTAAAGTCAGAGCAATACTCCTCCACAGGTCTCTTACCCTGACGTAAGGTCACCAGCTGACTCTCGGCAAAGGCAGTCCTGTCAGTCTCGTCATAAATGAGTCAGAGAGCAGAAAAGAAACGGTCAACGGAGGAAAGTTCAGGGGCGTCAGGAGCCAGGGAGAAGGCCCATTCTTGGGGCCCTTCCTGGAGCCGGGACATAATTATATCCACCCGCTGGCTCTCAGAACCTGAGGCGTGGGGCTTTAAGCGAAAGTAGAGCTTACAACTCTCCCGAAAGGAGAGAAAAGTCCTCCGGTCCCCTGAGAACCGGTCAGGCAACTTGAGGTGGGGTTCAAGAGGTGAGGGGTACTACCATGGCAGCGTCAGGCTGGTTGACCCTCTGAGCCAGGGCCTGGACCTGTAGGGAGAGACCCTGCATTTGCTGAGCCAGGGTCTCAAGGGGGTCCATAATAGAGTGAGGGATCAGGGTAGCCTAGGTATATGGGCTTGTGATTATGTAATGACAGGGGGGTAGGGAAACAGACAGTGCGCCCTAATCTACCCACCACTCGGTCCCTGCCTACTTGCAACGACCCGCCCTAGGCGACGGGGTACAACTGGGCGACGGTCCCTATGCTCAGTAGGTGCACGACAGACAAACAGACAAGGGGACACAAGCAAAGGGAAATTGGGCAGTTGCCCACGGCAACACCGTGAGCAACAAGAGAGGAGAACGAGCCGAGACAAACCAGGAATGTACGAGGTACCAAACGCAGAGCAGGAGAGTAGTCAGTAGGCCGGGGTCAGTATGAAGAAAGGTCAAATAGCTACGAGCTGCAGCAAGGCCAGGAAACCACACGAGAAGAATCACAAGCAAAGTTGGAACAGGAAAGGCAGATATAAATAGACAGAGGGCGGGAGCTAGCTCCGTCTGGCCAGGCTGCGATAGGCTCTCCCACTCCTAAGACTGCCATCCTGAGTGGTGGAAGATGGAGTCAGTCTCAGAGACATAGAACCAGGTGCAGACTGATTACCCATGGGCGTATACACAGAAGTTGTGCCTGGCAGATCCTTTACAATAACTTGGCCAAAAATGCTCGCTTTTGAAAAAAAAAACGTTACTCTTATCTACAGTGCAGCGCCGATCTGCTGCAATAGGAGATAGGGGTTGCAAAATCTGGTGACAGAGCCTCTTTAACTTTTAATACTATTAACTCCAGCGGTAGTCACTGTCCCGGGTGCTGAAAGCGTTACTGCCGATCAGTTAACTCTTTCAGCACCCTGGACAGTGACTATCCCCCGACGTCGCCTAGCAACGCTCCCGTAATTACAGGTGCACACATGCGTAGCCACCCGTAATTATGTGAGCCCCATAGACTTCTATGGGCCTGCCCGTGCCGTTATTACAGCTTCAAATAGGACATGTTCTATATTTTTCAACGGCACGGGCACCTTCCCGTAAGCATACGGGGAGGTACCCGTGGCCAATAGAAGTCTATGGGCCCATAATTACGGGCCACAATTACGGCCCGTGATTACGGGCGTTTTTACGTTCGTGTGCATGAGGCCTTAGGCCTTACTCACACAAGCATTTCCAATTTGGAACTGCGAAAAAACTGAACATTTTTCATGCATATGAATTCCCATGTTGACTCCGTGTGGTTTCCGTGTGTCATCCGTTTTTATCATCTGTGTTTCTCCTCTGCAAACACTTCCTGGCTTCACTTTTCTTTTTTTCTTTTTTTACGGCATTTCTTTAGCAACTGATTTGTGAAGAACAGGATGTCGTTCGTGTGCTGTCCGTTTTTTTAACTTTAGCGGGCAAGTTTGGTCTGTAAAAATGAACCAGAATAGGACATACTGTGAGTTTCTCGCAACGGACACGTGCTTCATAAAAAAAAAAGAATGTGTGAATATCCCCATTGACATGTATGGGTCAGTGTTCTGTTCATTGTTAAAACGAACAGCACACTCATGAGAAATACATTCACGTGAATAAGGCCTAACATTAATAATTCTTATATTCAGTCATTTTTGATAGCATTGTAACGAAAAATTGCCCTTAGTTTGCTTTCTTTGTAGTTCTTGAATAATACAAGTTAAAAGCAGCAAGAAGAATGATTCACACTCATTACTTTACCTCGCCTGCCAGACTCCGATTAAATGCATTAGTGGACGGCACAGAAACTTTTATGATTTATGAACTTGTGCTGAATTTGCAAGAAACCCAATACTAAAGAAGCGAAAGTATGATATATGAGCTCCCTGGGTGGCAATGACAGCCCAGAGGAGCCGGTAATATTCTTGTTTTAGCTGCTAATCAATTCCAATAACAAGTTCTTCTGTATAGATGATTATGTGAAATTTATCATTGCTGTGCATGTAACAAAGCGCATCTCAAATAATATCCAATAACAAGTTCTTCTGTATAGATGATTATGTGAAATTTATCATTGCTGTGCATGTAACAAAGCGCATCTCAAATAATAAAACTTAATTATACTCAAGAACATTTTCCTTTCTTAGGCCCGTTTCAAACAGCTATAATACGGCCGCATTTTAACATGCGTATTGTGGCTGCGAGACCCAAAACCCTCGTGGTTCTACTCACCTGAGCTTAGATTACCATAATGTCTGAAATTGGCCTTAGACCATTTTCACACACATATTATTTTGGTCAATATTTTGCATCAGGATTTGTAAGCTAAAATAAGGAATGGGTAAAAAAAAAACTCAAAATGTGAAAATCTTTGCATTATACTTTTCTCCGTGTAGGTCCCACTCCTGGTTTTGGCTTACAAATACTGCCGCAAAATACTTACCTAAATACTGCCGTGTGAAAGAGGCCTTAGTCTGTACAGTATTTCACGTGTTAGAGTAGCTGTTTTGCACCTTTTTGTGAGAGTTGTCTTTAGTTGACTTCACTCAGTCACCCACTTGCATGCAAGTATGCACTGGCACTTCTCTACTCTCTCTTCCTTCCTCCCACTCAATGGACGCCATGTCCTATTTTGCCACAGGGGAGTAGCAAATAATCAGTGAGGTTCCCAAGGAACCTCGGGTGCCCCCAGGAAGTGAGATTATCTATGAAAGGCTTCTGGTAGGAGAAACATCAATCAGAAAAATAGGGCTGCTGAAAGCTAAAATATGGGTATTTGTTTGGCAGGGCCATCACACTGGGGAGATGGTGGTCACCTGTGATTTTCTTTCACTAACTAACATAATAATGGCTCTTCAAAGTGAAAAACGCCATTTACTGTGAGGGAGTCGGTGGAAAGACATTGGCAATAACTGCAGTCACACCATGTTGATGTACAACTTTAGGCTGGGTTTACACGAGCATGTTACGTCCATAATGAACGGAACGTATTTCGGCCGCAAGTCCCGGACCGAACACACTGCAGGGAGCTGGGCTCCTAGCATCATAGTTATGTACGATGCTAGGAGTCCCTGCCTCTCCGTGGAACTACTGTCCCGTACTGAAAACATGATTACAGTACAGGACAGTTGTCCGGCAGCGAGGCAGGGACTCCAAAAGTCGTACATAACTATGATGCTAGGAGCCCGGCTCCCTGCAGTGTGTTTGGTCCGGGACTTGCGGCCGAAATACGTTCCGTCCATTACGGACGTAACATGCTCGTGTGAACCCAGCCTTATGATCTGTCTCTAAAAAACTCTTTATATGGGTAAATACAGAATGGTAAAATCTTAGCTGTAGATACAAGAAACTTCTAAATAAAGATCTTCTTGAGTCCTACAATAGCCCCTTATGTCGCCACTCAACATTCTTTATATGTAATTATAAAATTGTTTTTGGCCTATTGTACCTATTTATTTAGAAGAAGCCTGGATCACACTGGAAGAAAGCCAGTTCTAGATTACAGACATTCACATAAACCACAATACTTTCGCTAACCTTTTGTACTAAACCCTTCTTCTCTGCTTTATTTGAATCTTAAGATTTGTTACTTCATAGTTTGAGTCTTCTGCTGTCTTTAAATAAGTTTTATTTTAATATATCTAAACCAAATGAAAATCTTGTACAAACTAGTTTGATGTGTTTTTCACCTTAATGTTTTCGTTACACAATGTAAATGACTTATTATACTGTGTGGCTCTGTTCACACCAGTGTTCAAAGCCTCCGTCGCAAATTCTTGTCAAACAACGAAAACTACAACAAAACCTGACGGAACTCATTGCAAGTCAGTGCACTTAAGTCAATGGGGACCATCAGGTGCCGGTAATATCTGTTGTAAGTCCGATTCAGCAGACCACCATGGCTTCCGTTATGAACGAAAGCCATGAAAAAAAAGGGTGACCAAAGCCTAAGTTAGAATTATGTTAACATAGTAGTGACCTAGCATTTACAACGTATTATTTTTTTTAAATGTATTAATAGAAATATCTACTGTAAATCCAAAACCATTTGTACAATATCATATTTCAAACCATGTCTACTATAAGCGCAAAAGATGGAAAAGTACATATTTAACTTGCTCTATATGCAAAACCACGAGCACCGAACAAAATTTTCAGACATTATCTGCAACTATGCCAACATTCATAAAGATTTGTAATTTCCTTACCAGGGTTCTTCCTGAAGTCACATGTTTCAAAAGAGATCATCTCATTAACTAATTTCTTCCAAATTAATAATTGTGGAGAATTTCTGGCCAGCCAACTTTTGGCAATGCAGTATTTTGCGATATATAATAACGAATTGATAAACATAGTGGTCTGCCAAGTACACAGAGAGGATTCCCACAGCCCCAAAACACAGTTATTAACAGACAATTGCACAAGAAGATCATAAATCGAGGCAATATGTTCTATATCTTCTTGCCAAAAACGGAAAAATTTTGGGCAGCGCCACAAGAGGTGAACTAGACCTACGTCTTGTTCTCCACATTTAGGGCAGATTGAAGAGTCATGTTTACCAATTTTATACAAAAATGTTGGCGTATACTATACCCTGTGTATTATATGAAGAGCTCAGCCTGGAACTAGCTAAATTTCATCCCAATCCCTAGACCATTTTAATCTTTTATCCTCAAGTAAGTCACTGTTTAAGGTGACAGTCCTAAGTGTTTTATACATTTCTCCTAAACACTCCTTTCTAGGTTTTTTGTTTTCCAAAAAGGAGGAAAATTTCCAATTATCCACTAAAAACAACTCCAACGCCTCTGCACGTATTGCATGATGTAGTTGGAGATATTTACATTTATCCATATTGTCAGTGAGTGCATATAAATCCTGTAAGTGATTATCCAATAATTGTGATAATTTAGTGATGCCGTTTTAAACCCAAAAGGCAGGTGTCGTCAGTTTCCTGACTTCTTTAAGATTCCTATTATACCACAGTGGAGAAAATTTTGTACATTTCACCTTATTCTTCGTCTTAAGTGTAACCCAAACCTTGTGCAACATTCTACCACTTGGGAAACCACAATCCTGCAGTGATCCAGAGTCAAGCAATTCATAAATATCAGCATATCTCCCCTTTGACCATACATCGACCAAGTATATATTAAAAATAATATTTCTCCAGTCAACCAAATATTGAATTTGAGAAGATAAAAAATATTTAAAAAAACTATTAGGCATTCCTCCCTGTTCCCTGGGTAACTAGAATCGAACAATTAATTCTGGGTTGACAACATATTAGTTAGCAAACGTTGGCTACTGCACTATATCTGATTTACTAATATATGTCTCATTTTACATTTGGGTAGAATTCCTCTTTAAATAGAGCAGCATGTTGAAGTAATTGATCTGCATTAAAATGATCTTTGGGTTCTTTTCTGCCTACTTGCTCCAAACAATGATACTCTCCCCTTCATGGAGTAATGTCAAGATTCATCTGCTGATATGATGACTCCTGTAATATCAGGTAGCGGGAGTATTTGAATATACAGTTCTCTAGGCAAATCATGACAGTGCCAACCCGGTGTTATACTCTCGAAAGGCTAGTTCCACATGGCCATAATAACCTATGGTGATCTAAGTTCCGTTCAGTAGAACAGTTTGTGGAGTTTGGCCGTAATGCAAACACTAAAATCCATATTACAACCTAAGTAAGATATTGTGAGGTTGTAGTTAACTTATTGACAACCAACCCTGAAGGACTACAGCAAAGAAAGCAGTCTTGCACATCCCCAATAAACTAATGGCTACTTTAAAAGGGGTTGTACCAAAATGGAGAATTATCACCTATTCACAGCTGATAATTGTCTGATCGCTAGAGTCTCACTGCTGGGATCCCCACCAAATATGAGAAGTGAGGTTCCGTACCCCCCGTTCCTCTTCAAAGCACTCCCTGCAGTCAGGAGGAGCTTGTATGGAGCAGTGGTTGAGCATGCGCCCACCACTCCATTCTATGTCTATGGGATGGGCGGAAACAGCTGAGTGCTTCTCCTCGGCTGTTTCTCTCATTCCCATAGACTTTGAATGGAGCAGCACTTATCCTTGACCATGACGCCATTCAATGGAGCAGTGAGAAGGAACAGGAGGTTTGGTGCCCCCGTTCTTGTAAGCGGTGGAGGACCCAGAGTTGGGGCCTCCAACAATCAGACAGTTATCACCTATCCTATGGATAGGTGATAATTGTTGATTCTGTGAATGCTCCTTAAATTTTGACTATAAAGTTAGTTCTTGGCATAAGAAAAAAATTACTTGTTTATTATTAGAAGTTTATTTTAACTTGTCATCTGGATTTTTTTTTTATATATTGCAGATTGCAGGAGTGTCCTTTGATGCTTCATATACTATTTACAATATCAGGATCAGGTAAGATTATACAGATATACTAAAGATTTAGGGGCACATTTATAAAAATGTTTTTTTGCAGACAGTTTTATTATTAAATGGAGGAAAATGTACTGGACATTAGTCAAATGCATATGATCAGTGCAGAGATGTATGAGAATGTGATAGAAGTTCTATATGTTGGAGAATGCTCATTGATACCTAAAATGTTGAAAAATGTTGAAAAATGTGAGAAAATAATTAAGATGTTGCATCAACAATGTACGCCTGGTCTGTCCAGGTGTATACTGTCCAAAAGTTTTTTGGCATAGAAAATGTAGCACTTGTTATAAATTTGGAGCACACTTGTAACAAATTAGAGGAAAACATGCAAGCCAGATACTATATAAATTGTTTTCTTTAAGAAACAAAACCCTTTCTTTCACTGTAAGTGTAAAGGATCTGCCAGGCACTGCGGGGTTAACTCCCAGAACTAATCAGTCAGCACCTGAGAATACTTCCCTGAGACTGACTCCTGCTTCCACCATTCAGGCTGGCAGGCTTAGGAGTGGGAGAGCCTATCGTAACCTGGCCAGACTCAGCTAGCTCCCGCCCTCGGTCTATTTAAGCCTGCACTTCCTGTCCCTCGGTGCTTGTTATTGCTTTGGTTTCCTTCCTTGTGGTTCCTGGCCCAGCTACAGCTCCTGCTATTTTTGATCCTGCTCCATACCGACCCTGGCTTACCGACTACTCTTCTGCTTTTCGTTTTGTACCTCGCACACTCCTGGCTTGACTCGGCTCGTTCACCACTCTGGTTGCTCACGGTGTTGCCGTGGGCAACGGCCCCTTTTCCTTGCTTGTGTTCCTTGTATGTTTGTCGTGTTTGTCGTGCACTTACTGAGCGCAGGGACCGCCGCCCAGTTGTACCCCGTCGCCTAGGGCGGGTCGTTGCAAGTAGGCAGGGACAGAGTGGCGGGTAGATTAGGGCTCACTTGTCCGTCTCCCTACCCCCTGCCGTTACATAATAACAAGCCCATACCTAGTCTACCCCTGGTCCCTGACACCACTATGGATCCCCGTGAGACCCTGGCTCAGCAAATGCAGGGTCTCTCCCTACAGGTCCAGGCCCTGGCTCAGAGGGTCAACCAGCCTGATGCTACCCTGGTAGTTCCCCGCACCGCACCTCTTGAACCCCACCTCAAGTTGCCCGACCGGTTCTCAGGGGACCGGAGGACTTTTCTCTCCTTTCGGGAGAGTTGTAGGCTTTACTTTCGTTTAAAGCCTCATTCCTCAGGTTCTGAGAGCCAGCGGGTGGGTATAATTATGTCCCGGCTCCAGGAAGGGCCCCAAGAGTGGGCCTTCTCCTTGGCTCCTGACGCCCCTGAACTTTCCTCCGTTGATTGTTTCTTTTCTGCTCTCGGACTTATTTATGACGAGACTAACAGGACTGCCTTTGCCGAGAGTCAGCTGGTGACCTTAAGTCAGGGTAAGAGACCTGTTGAGGAGTATTGCTCTGACTTTCGGAAGTGGTGCGTAGCTTCTCGGTGGAATGACCCTGCCTTAAGGTGCCAGTTTAGGTTGGGTCTGTCGAATGCCCTGAAAGACCTGCTAGTTAGCTATCCCTCTTGTGACTCCCTAGACCAGGTTATGGCTTTAGCGATACGACTTGACCGACGTCTCAGGGAACGACAACGTGAACGTTTATGTGTTTTCTCCTCCGACTCCCCCATGATGCCTCCCGAAGCTCCGTTGCTTCGTTCCTCCCCGAAAGATTCAGAGATACCTATGCAACTCGGGGCCTCCGTGTCCCCCCAACAACGTAGAGAATTCCGCAGGAAGAATGGTCTCTGCTTCTACTGTGGGGACGACAAGCATCAAGTGAACAACTGTCCTAAGCGTAAGGTTGCAGCCAGAGAACTTCCGCGTCTAAGTGATCATCGGGGAGGTCACTTGGGCGCACAGGTATTTCCCGTAAATATGAAACGTACTAAGATCTTGCTTCCCTTTCAGGTCTCTTTTGGTGGTAGGTCTGCTACCGGCAGTGCTTTCGTGGATTCAGGGTCCTCTACTAATATCATGTCTGTGGAATTTGCTATGTCCCTTGCTATGCCTCTTATTGATTTGCCTAAACCTGTCCCGGTAGTGGGTATCGACGCCACTCCTCTTGCTAATGTTTATTTTACACAGCATACCCCTGTTTTTGAACTCCTTGTTGGCTCCATGCATTTGGAGCAATGCTCTGTACTGTTGATGCAGGGATTATCGTACGATTTGGTGCTAGGTCTTCCCTGGTTGCAGTTGCATAATCCTACGTTTGACTGGAATACTGGGGAGCTAACCAAATGGGGTAATGAATGTTGTACGTCATGTTTTTCTGTTAATTCTATTTCTCCCCCTAAGGAGGCGAATACGCTACCCGAGTTTGTTCAGGACTTCGCTGATGTTTTCTCTAGGGAGGCCTCCGAAGTGTTACCTCCTCATAGAGAATACGATTGCGCTATCGAATTGGTACCAGGAGCTAAGCTTCCTAAGGGTAGGATATTTAATCTTTCTTGTCCCGAACGTGAAGCTATGAGAGTGTATATCCAGGAATCCCTGGCCAAGGGTTACATTCGTCCCTCTTCTTCTCCGGTAGGTGCTGGCTTCTTCTTCGTGGGGAAGAAGGATGGTGGTCTTAGGCCATGCATTGACTACCGTAGCCTGAATAAGGTCACGGTAAGGAACCAGTATCCCCTTCCTTTGATTCCTGATCTCTTTAATCAGGTTCAGGGGGCCCAATGGTTTTCTAAATTGGATCTACGGGGGGCGTATAACCTTATTCGCATCAAAGAGGGGGATGAGTGGAAGACTGCGTTTAACACGCCCGAAGGCCATTTCGAATACCTCGTCATGCCCTTTGGGTTGTGTAATGCCCCTGCGGTCTTCCAGAATTTCATAAATGAGATTTTGAGAAATTACCTGGGGATTTTTCTGGTAGTGTACCTTGATGACATACTGGTGTTTTCCAAGGACTGGTCCTCCCACGTGGAGCATGTCAGGAAGGTGCTCCAGGTCCTTCGGGAAAATAAACTGTTTGCCAAAACCGAAAAATGTGTGTTTGGGGTACAGGAGATTCCATTTTTGGGTCAAATCCTCACTCCTCATGAATTCCGCATGGACCCCGCCAAGGTTCAGGCTGTGGCGGAATGGGTCCAACCTGCCTCCCTGAAGGCGTTACAGTGTTTTTTGGGGTTTGCTAATTATTACAGGAGATTTATTGCTAACTTCTCGGTCATCGCTAAGCCCCTTACGGACCTCACTCGCAAAGGTGCTGATCTCCTCCACTGGCCTCCTGAGGCTGTCCAGGCTTTTGAGGTCCTTAAGAAGTGCTTTGTCTCGGCCCCGGTGCTGGTTCAGCCCAACCAAATGGAGCCATTTATCGTGGAAGTTGACGCATCTGAGGTGGGAGTGGGGGCTGTCTTGTCCCAGGGTACCAGGTCCCTCACCCATCTCCGCCCCTGTGCCTACTTCTCCAGGAAGTTTTCGCCAACTGAAAGTAACTATGATATTGGCAACCGCGAACTCTTAGCCATTAAATGGGCATTTGAAGAGTGGCGCCACTTCCTGGAGGGGGCTAGGCACCAGGTAACGGTCCTTACCGACCACAAGAATCTGGTGTTCCTAGAATCTGCCCGGAGGCTAAACCCGAGACAAGCTCGATGGGCGTTATTTTTTACCAGATTCAATTTTTTGGTTACCTATAGGGCTGGGTCTAAAAATATTAAGGCTGATGCACTGTCGCGTAGCTTCATGGCCAGCCCTCCTTCGGAGGAAGATCCTGCTTGTATTTTGCCTCCAGGTATAATCATTTCCTCGATCGATTCTGATTTAGTCTCTGAAATTGCTGCTGATCAAGGTGCAGCTCCCGGGAACCTTCCTGAGAACAAGCTGTTTGTTCCCCTGCAATTCCGGCTAAGGGTACTTAGGGAAAATCATGACTCCGCACTATCTGGCCATCCAGGCATCCTGGGTACCAAACACCTCATTACCAGAAATTATTGGTGGCCTGGGTTGCCTAAAGACGTTAAGGCCTACGTCGCCGCTTGTGAGGTTTGTGCTAGGTCCAAGACTCCCAGGTCCCGACCAGCGGGCTTACTGCATTCGTTGCCCATTCCCCAGAGACCTTGGACACATATCTCCATGGATTTTATCACCGATTTGCCTCCATCCCAAGGCAAGTCGGTGGTGTGGGTGGTGGTGGACCGCTTCAGTAAGATGTGCCACTTTGTGCCCCTCAAGAAACTACCCAACGCCAAAACGTTGGCTACCTTGTTTGTCAAACACATCCTGCGTCTCCATGGGGTCCCTGTCAATATTGTTTCGGACAGAGGGGTACAATTTGTTTCATTGTTTTGGAGAGCCTTCTGTATGAAGTTGGGGATTGATCTGTCCTTCTCCTCTGCCTTCCATCCTGAAACCAATGGCCAAACGGAGAGGACTAATCAGTCTCTAGAACAATACTTAAGGTGTTTTGTCTCTGACTGTCAATTTGATTGGGTCTCTTTCATTCCCCTCGCCGAATTTTCCCTTAATAACCGGGTCAGTAACTCGTCTGGGGTCTCTCCTTTTTTTTGTAATTTTGGGTTTAATCCACGGTTCTCCTCCGTTTCACCTGGTAGTTCCAACAATCCTGAGGTAGAGGTCGTTCATCGGGAACTGTGCACAGTCTGGGCCCAGGTTCAGAAAAACCTAGAGGTGTCCCAGAGCGTACAAAAAACTCAGGCTGATAAAAAACGTTCTGCTAACCCCCTGTTTATGGTCGGGGATCTGGTGTGGTTGTCGTCTAGGAACTTGCGTCTCAAGGTTCCGTCCAAGAAGTTTGCTCCCCGGTTTATTGGGCCGTATAAGGTCATTGAGGTCCTCAATCCTGTCTCCTTCCGGCTGGAGTTACCCCCGTCTTTTCGGATACACGACGTGTTTCATGCCTCCCTCCTCAAACGCTGCTCCCCGTCCTTGGCTCCCTCGAGGAGACCTCCTGTTCCCATCCTCACCCCGGAGGGGGTGGAATTCGAGGTGGCCAGGATTGTGGACAGCAAGATGGTCCAAGGCTCCCTCCAGTACCTGGTCCATTGGAGAGGATACGGGCCCGAGGAGAGGACTTGGGTACCCGCCCGGGATGTTCACGCTGGGGTATTGGTCAGGAGGTTCCACCTGCGTTTCCCCAGTAAGCCAGGTCCACTTAGAAAGGGTCCGGTGGCCCCTCATAAAAGGGGGGGTACTGTAAAGGATCTGCCAGGCACTGCGGGGTTAACTCCCAGAACTAATCAGTCAGCACCTGAGAATACTTCCCTGAGACTGACTCCTGCTTCCACCATTCAGGCTGGCAGGCTTAGGAGTGGGAGAGCCTATCGTAACCTGGCCAGACTCAGCTAGCTCCCGCCCTCGGTCTATTTAAGCCTGCACTTCCTGTCCCTCGGTGCTTGTTATTGCTTTGGTTTCCTTCCTTGTGGTTCCTGGCCCAGCTACAGCTCCTGCTATTTTTGATCCTGCTCCATACCGACCCTGGCTTACCGACTACTCTTCTGCTTTTCGTTTTGTACCTCGCACACTCCTGGCTTGACTCGGCTCGTTCACCACTCTGGTTGCTCACGGTGTTGCCGTGGGCAACGGCCCCTTTTCCTTGCTTGTGTTCCTTGTATGTTTGTCGTGTTTGTCGTGCACTTACTGAGCGCAGGGACCGCCGCCCAGTTGTACCCCGTCGCCTAGGGCGGGTCGTTGCAAGTAGGCAGGGACAGAGTGGCGGGTAGATTAGGGCTCACTTGTCCGTCTCCCTACCCCCTGCCGTTACAGTAAGTTAGCATTATGTTAATATAAATAGTGACTTAGCATTTACAAAAGTGATAACAGGGAGTTCAGTCATATTGGGTGTAATTTTAAATTAGCTTCCCATAAACTGATGGTAAATTGATTTTCTGTCACCATATTCCACCAATAACAGAGTAACTGTTATATCCTAATTTTCTGAGATGCTAATTCAAAAGAGATAAACAATATGTCTGCTCTTCCTGATGTCACTTTTGTAAAAATAGCCACCACAACAAAACAGAAAAAGATAATATTTCTTTAAAGGGGTTACCCGACGGCACCTAACAAAATAAATAAAAAAATCCTCCAAACTGTCACGATCTGTTGGTATGTGGACCCACTGGGCTGTACAGCCGTAGTGGGATAGCAGCTGGCCAACAGGATACCAAGTCAATGTCTATAGTTTGAATGAGGGTACCTGTGGTAATTCTGATAGTAGCGATTGTAGGCTCGGATGGGACCTTGGCAGCAGGCAGACACCAGGCGCGGTGTAACACAGAAGGCGTAGTATATGGCACAACACGACTCCAACTCTCTATGGCACAGGAACAAGGCAGCACGGGATACAGGATACAGGTATGGGAAGACTGGGAACTGGAAAACACTAAGGGACCATTTGCAAAGACCATTTGCACGGGTAAACACAACAGTGATCAGGCAATGAAGGAAGAGGCAGGGCCCTTCTTATAGTCCAGGGTGAGTATGGGCTAAATACATATTAAATTCACGTGCGCATGCTGGCCCGTTAAGGCCGGGCACGAGCGTGTGCGTGCACCCTACGGAACTTTGGAGAATGAAGCAAAAGTGAGCGCTGGCATCTCCTAAGGAGATGTTGGCGCGTCAGTGGAAGCAGTGAACTACAGAATGAAAGGATCACGTGACCAGTGTATCGACTGCCGTTTTGGAAAAAAATGAAAAAGCAAGTACATTGAGAGGCATCTTTAAATGTAGTTAGGAACTTGTTTAGACAAGGTTTATGTTCTTCGGATAACCCCTTTAAGTAAAACAAACCTAATAACCATTCTTTGGCTACTGTTCTAACTTAACTGATTTATTAACATATTTTATGTATTATGAGAAATCCTCTTTAAGTAGGATAACATATTTACAGAGGTCTTGGAGTTTCTTCCTGCGTTCTTGCTTGATGATACCCTCATCTCCTTCATGGAGTTATGTCATGGTCGATATGCTGTAACATACATGTGTTACAGGGTTAGTTGTTTTTATGTTCTGTTACTGATGCATAGAAAAATGTTGGCATTGGCTTAGTTTTTCAAAGCTAGGACATAACTAATTTCTTCTAGTTAAAAAGATTTTTCCGGGGCGTGGCTTGAACATGGCGCTGACCAGATGTGCTGCCTGAGAGCTCCGTTCCTGCACTTCCCTAACCCGCTCATAAGCACAGCAAAAAGCACACTTGCACTTACCTAATGGTCAGAAAATCCAAGGCCACCACGGGGACTCCATACTGTATGAGACAGATGTCTACAGCCGGCTACATTCAGAGATTCCTCACCGACGCTGCTGCTGGGCCGTCTCCCAAGATGGCGCCGCTGGAGGGGAAATGAGCTAGCGCCGGGACTCCGTTTGTGGAGGGGACATTATCGACGGCTGCCGCTGCAGCATCAGGTGCCGACAGTATCCCCTCCTCGGCCTCTGGTTCTCTGGGGCAGTTTCCTTCCCTGCTGGCGGGGGTGGAGATGTGTTCCTCTGGGACTGTCATGGCGCTTCCTGCTCCGTCCTGCTCACCACGTGGTGCCTGTCATGGCGCCCGGGTCTCTCCTTCTTCATCCTCTGGTGTGCTGGGGCCTGCATTACTGCCTACTGCTTCTCCCAGGGACCAGGATCCTCATCCCTCTCCCCATATCGTTGGTTCTGCTGGCATGGGGGATGATTTACAGGGCCTTAGACAACAGCTATCCGCATTGCCCACTAAACAGGACATGGAGCGTTATGTAAACCGTCTGGAGATGACCTACAAATCAGAGATACAATCTCTTACTAATAATCTCTCTCAATTGTCCGATCAAGTGCAGCGCATGGAAGGCGACATTTCCACTGTTACACAGCAGCAAGTCTCTCATGCTGACCGACTGGATCATCACTCCCAGCAGATTCATGCACTATTTAACCTGGCGGAGGATCATGAGAACCGGAATCGCCGTAACAATATTCGGCTTCGGGGCATCCCTGAGGATATCTCTCCGGGGCAACTCATACCCGTCTTACAGTCCCTGTTTAACTCCTTGCTTGAGCGCCCTACTGATGACCCGCTAGAGCTGGATAGAGCCCACAGGACTCTGGGCCTTCGTAACCCGGATACTGATAGGCCTAGAGATGTGCTATGCCGTGTCCATTTTTTCTCTCTGAAGGAGCAGATCATGAGGAAGGCCCGGGATAAAGGGGAAGTTTTATTGCAAGGGGTCAAAATTCAGCTGTTATCTGATTTGTCCAGGATGACCTTGGACAAACGCCGAGTGCATCGTCCTTTACTGGATGTTTTGAGAGAGCATGATGAGATCTCCTATTCCTGGGGTCACCCCGTTCAGCTGCAGGTTCGCAGGGATGGGACACTGTTGAGTGTTCGGGACCCAGGGGATGTTCCGGATTTCTGCGCTGCTCTCCGTGTGCCTAGAGTTTCCCTTCCTGATTGGCCTTATGTTCCCCTTCCACTGCAACGCCCAAGACCACACAGGCGTGGTCGCTCTCCCGCTTCTCCTATGGGGCGTCCTGGTGGACGACATGCTGATCCGCTGTGATTTCATCTAGATGTCTCCTTTGTGGCTTGCGGTCGGACTGGGGATGTCAATTTAATTGTTATTGCATTTATCATATGAGACGATAGTCTGCTGTGTTCAAAGTGAAATTATCTTTATGCCCGTTCTTTTGCTATAGGTGGAGGCTGCCGGAGAACGGATAGGCCACTTGCAGGTGGTTAAGTATTGTAGTTAAGTTACCAGTGATGCTTTAACATGACTGTTATGCTGTTATTTCCGTTATTGATAATTGCCTGCATGTACATTTATATTAACAATGAATGCATTCCAGGGAGTTTTCTTCTCTGATAGAGTTTCTTTCTGTTCCTGATAATACGGCCTGCCATTGCCTAATTACCTTGGGATATTGTGCTAATTACCTTGATTTTCTTTTCTCTTCTTGTAATGATGGGGGTAGGGAAACAGACAAGTGAGCCCTAATCTACCCGCCACTCAGTCCCTGCCTACTTGCCATGACCCACCCTAGGCAACGGGGTACAACTGGGCGACGGTCTCTACGCTCAATAAGTGCACGACAGACAAACAGACAAGGGTACACAGAAGCTAAGGGAAATGGGGCAGTTGCCCACAGCAACACCGTGAGCAACAAGAGTGGTGAACGAGGCGAGTCAAACCAGGAGTGTACGAGGTACCAAACGCAGAGCAGGAGAGTAGTCAGTAAGCCAGGGTCAATATGAAGCAGGGTCAAATAGTTCAGAAGCTGCAGCAGGGCCAGGAAACCAAACGAGAAGAATCACAAGCAAGGAGGAACAGGAAAGGCAGGTATAAATAGACAGAGGGCGGGAGCTAGCTCCGTCTGGCCAGGCTGTGATAGGCTCTCCCACTCCTAAGCCTGCCATCCTGAGTGGTGGAAGATGGAGTCAGTCTCACAGACATAGAAGCAGGTGCAGACTGATTACCTATGGGCGTTGACACAGAAGCTGTGCCTGGCAGATCCTTTACACTTTATCACGTTATGATTCTTATTAGATGTGTGATATTTGTACTGGGTTGGGGGGGTGAGGGGCGCTGGCTAGACCTTGTCCTGACACTTCTCCTATTAGGGTCTCACTTGTTGTATCTGGTGTATATTGGATTCTTTCTCCTTGAGTAGATCAAGGAGTGGGCGATTGTTTTGCCCTTTTGTCTGTCTTTGTTGTCGTGTCTCCTTGCCTTGTCTGTTTTGTTCTTTTCGCCACTGATTTAGCGCATTTCTTTGCGAGCTCCTTCAGTGGGAGGTGGTGATGGTGCAATTGAAAATCTGTACCTTTAATGCTAGGGAGCTTAATGTCCCAGTAAAACGCTCGCAAATTTTATATAACATGCACAAAGAGCGGGTACATATATTGTTCCTACAGGAGACTCACTTCCAGGTGGGCCATACGCCACAGTTCACGAATCGATATTATCCGGCCTGGTTTCACAGTGCCAACCCGGAATCCTAGTCCAAGGGCGCTAGTATATGTATTCACAAGTCACTGTCCTATAAAACTATTGATGTTCTTGTTGACCCGGGTGGTCGGTATGTTTTTCTCAAACTGTCCATACGGAATAAGATTTTTACTCTGGCTAATTTGTACCTCCCCAATCAGGACTAGGCTCGAGTGGGCCGATTATTTTTGAGGAAATTGGAGGAGTTCACCGAGGGCGTTTTTTTAATCGTAGGAGGAGATTTTAACTTGACTTTCGACTCCAAGCTTGAAACCTCCTCGGGCAGGTCTGCTGTTCCTAAGTCACACTTGGGGGCACTGAAGACTATGATGCATTCCATGCAATTGATTGACGTGTGGAGGATTCTGCACCCTCAGGTAAGAGAGTATACTTACTTCTCCCCACTGCACAACATGTACAGTGGGATAGACGCTTTTTTGGTTAGCCACCACTTGCTTACCTGGCATCTTACTTCTGGGGTGGGCCCTATGGTTTGGTCAGATCATGCCCCTGTGTTTCTGACCCTTACATTTCCTAATTCGGTGCCTAATTTCCAGTCGTGGAAACTCAATGACAATTTACTACGTGATACATTATGCGTTTTGGCCCTTAAAGACTCGCTCACCGCTTTTTTTGAGGTTCATGAGCATGAATCTACTCCCTTGCTACTCCAGTGGGTGGCGCTGAAGTGTGTCATTAGAGGAGTCCTGATACAACATGGGGCACGTTTGAAGCGAGAAAAAGGAGTAGCTATTGCGCGTCTCCTTACTCAGATACGGGATCTGGAATCCTGTCATAAGTGGGTTCCATCCTCACAGGTTTTTGCGGATCTTACTACAGCGAGAGAATCCTTACGTTCTCTAATAGATCAGTCACACGCGCGGTTCAGGGATCGGATGCGGAAGCACTCCTACGAATTTGCGGACAAATGTGGCAGGTCTTTGGCATGGATTTGCATCCCCGTACACAAGCGTCATACATCCCTAAAATGACATCTCCCTCGGGCAGTGAGGTTCATGACCCGGTTGGTATTACTGATTGCTTCAGACAATGTTACTCGGCTTTATATAATATCAAAGGCCAATTTCATGATATGCAGGCTGAGGCGTTACGGGATAAAATCGACCGTTATGTTCATGATACTGCGTTGCCGTCCTTGGAGGATGGGGTGGCTTTGGGGCTCGAGGGAGATTTTTTGGAATCGGAAGTGGAGCATGCTATTGGAGACTCTCCCGTGGGCAAGAGTCCGGGGCCCGATGGCTTTAATAACAAATTCTATAAGACATTTAAAGACCCTCGAGGCTCATATTACCCTCTTACCAAAACCAGGCAAGGATCCAACATCGTGCGCAAACTTCAGGCCCATATCGCTAATCAATGTTCATGTAAAGCTTTTCGCGAAGTTGCTTACCTCTCGTCTGTCGCCGTTACTGCCTGGCTTGATCGTGGATGATCAGGTGGGGTTTGTATGCGGTCGGGAAGCGCGGGATAATACTAACAAGACCCACCTTTTAACATCATACTGCCAATCCCGTAAGATACCGGTGTGCTTACTTTCGGTAGATGCCGAAAAGGCTTTTGACAGAGTGCACTGGGTGTTCCTCCGCAGTGTCCTGATGCAGGTTGGCCTTGGCACCACTATGGTGGATAGAATAATGGCGTTATACCGTAGGCCTACAGCTCAAGTTCGTGTTAACGGACTCTTATCTGACTCTTTGTCTATCGCTAACGGCACGAGACAGGGGTGCACACTCTCGCCTCTATTGTATGTTCTGGTCATGGAACACCTGGCCGTGGCACTGCGGCGCAACCCTAATGTTAATGGTGTACGTGTTGGCTCACAACATTATAAATTGGCGCTATATGCAGATGATCTCCTTGTGTACATTACGACTCCCATGATTTCTTTGCCATCTTTGACGGAGGAGTTTGAGCGCTTTGGTCATTTAAGTAATTTTAAAGTCAATTACTCTAAATCAGAGGCCCTGAATATATCTCTGGATGCTCCTCTGGCTGCCCATCTCGCTGGGGTTTTCCCGTTCAAGTGGCAATCTACGTCCTTAAAATACTTGGGGGTGCATGTCCCCACGCAACAGTCAGACCTGTTTGCCTTGAATTACACGCCCATTCTGCAGCGTACTCTGAAGGAATTGGCGGAGTACGGGGGGAACCGTATGTCATGGTTTGGGCGTATCAACGCGGTCAAAATGGATATCTTGCCCAAATTCCTATACATCTTCCAGACCGTCCCTATTGTGGTACCATCGGGTTTTTTCCAGACCTTACACAGGGCCATTGCTAAATTTGTATGGGGCTCCTCTAAGCCTCGCATCCGTTTCGCTATCCTTAGTCGGCCAAAAGTAGACTGGGGTGCGGGTCCTCCAGACTTTAAACGATACCATCAAGCTGCGATGATTATGAGGGTAGTGGATTGGTTCAGTTCGGAAACGGGTAAGCAATGCGTGCGCATTGAAAGAGCCATGTCTCCTCTTGCATTGTCCTCCCTGCCGTGGTTGTCTGTCCTTCAGCGACAAACGGTTTCTCTGCCTTTCCTCACACGTCAGTTTCTTGTGGTATGGGAACGGGTCTTTGGTCCTGCGGGCCTTGTTCATCGCCCGGGTCCTTTGACTCTTCTCTTTGATAACCCTTCCTTCCCCCCGGCGGTGGGTGTTGATACATTCCTCTGTTGGGGGAGAGGAAAGGGCGGATATTTGGCTGAGACTCTTACTCCTGACGGTGCCATCCTATCAATGAATGCTGTCTCTGATGCCTGCCCGTGGAGACGGTCAATCTGGTGGTCCTATTTGCAGTTGCGCTCCTATCTTTCTTCCCTGGGTGACTGTTTTGTGTTGCTACAGGATAAGACCCCTCTGGAACATTATTTGTCCTTGACTACTGCTCCTTCTCATGTGTTGTCCTATTTACATGGGGTCCTTTTGCCTAAGTATTCTTTTTCTCAATTGTCCTTCACTACTGCATGGGACGAGGAAATGGGGGTTCGACATTCTGAAGAGGAATGGGGTACTTCCTTCCTTCTTGCTCACAAGTTACCAACGTCTTGTTTTGCTCAGGAGAAGAACTATAAGATACTTACCAGGTGGTACCGTTGTCCTGCCTTGTTGAATAGGATATTTCCTAATGTGTCTGCTGATTGTTGGAGGTGTGGGGAGGCTCCTGGAACTATGTTGCACATTTGGTTGGACTGTCCCAAGCTACGTCCCTTTTGGGGAAAATTCTTTGATCTAGGTAACAAGCTTTTTCACACTGAGGTCCCGACCTCGGCTTCCATTGGACTACTTTCCATGGTTCCTGGATCACTCCCACACCTCAAAAAGGGTGTCTTTAGGCATTTTCTGACCGCGGCGAGAACGGTGATACCTCGTCACTGGAAGTCTCATACTGTACCTTCTTTGCAGGAATGGGTAACGGAGGTGAACGGGATTATGAGGATGGAGGAGTTGCTGTCCGCTGATAGGGGCAAATCTGTGCCCTTTGTCCAAACTTGGGCGGTGTGTTCTGGATTCCGGGGTGGTGCTGATCTACCTCTCTGGTTGGATGGAATATTCTGAACAAACTTATATAGCCTAACTGAGTGCGTTTTGTCTGTATGTGTTTCCCTTTGTCGTCTGGTGTCTTGTGTTTGTGTGACTCTACATTTAGATGTGCACTTATACGTGCCAACTCTTATTTCACTGGGGGACTGGTTCCCTGACTATTGCACTGTTTTGATGTGAACATGGTACAGTTATTACCATTACATTTCTATTACTACTCAATCTTGATGGTTGGGAGGCTACCTCCTAATGATGTTCATATATTTATATACTGTTATTATGATGTGAAAGTTAATATATTGCACTGCGTGCAAAACATTTTTTTGCAAAAATGTGAAATGTTTTATATACTGTGTTATATTTTCAAAATAAAAATCTTTGATAAAGAAAAAAAATAAGATTTTTCCCATCCTGACAACCCCTTTTCTAAATGCAATTAAAATCTGAGGCGATCAGCTGTTCTCACTGAGGAAAGCTGTGAGGGACCATACATTTCATGGCCACTGCAGGGTAAAGGTATTAAAATATGATTTCAATTCAAATAAATGGGCGACCATGTAATACAGGGTCACACTAAGTCCTTCAAAGCGAGAATCATTCTTTGCGGAGACTGTACAATCTGACTAATCATTGGGGACCCTAATTAGGGGACTTCTCTCTACAACTTCTCTATACCCCGATGAGGAAACTACGTTAGAGTATTATAAAATATATAAAATATGATTCCTAATGTAAAATGACTGCATAGGTAAACATGAGGTGAAACAACAATGTAATGTAACAGGACATGGAACAGGGCATGGGTGGGCTTAGAGTGGTCTGGAACCCTAAACAATTAGGTTTCATGCACACCTTACCACCTGTTATTGAGTCATGATACATCTACCATGGAGCCAAAATAAGTACACCATGCCGTGCCAAAATAATACCAATATATAGTGCTTAAACCATGCCAGTATATAGTGATCAAATAATGCTACCATACAGTGCTCATATAATACTGCTATACAGTAAAATATTGCAGAAATAATACTGCCATGCAGTGGAGAAAAATACTGCCATAAGGTACTCAAAGTATATCTTTATACTGTGCCAATATAAGACTATATAATACTGTATTACAGTGCCCAAATAATATGGGGCACACACTGCTGGAGCGGGCATAGTACTGCTATAAAAAAAACCTTGTGTCAATAAAAAAAAAGTTAATTATTGTCACACTGATAACAGAGTTCTTTAGATCTATGTAATATATATTCATTAATATAAGTTTGTCTGACTTGTCACATCCAATTTAATGTCTCTTTTAATATCCCAAAGCCTAACATAATATATCGTGATCCTTTACTAATAGGAGCTTGTCTTTATATTATATCAGTGATAACATCACTAACGGGAACAGACAACCAAAAAAATAAAATAAAACTGCTGTTTAAATATAAGTTTAAGGGGGCGTGGCTTGGACATGGCGCTGACCAGACGTGCTGCTTGAGAGCTCCGTCCCGGCACTTCCCTAACCCGATCATAAGCACTGTTAGAAGCTGAAGTACACTTACCTGATGGTGAGGAAATCCAAGGCAACCTCTGGGACCCCATATCAGATGAGACAGATGTCGTCGACCGGCTCAATCCAGCGTTTCCTCACGGACAGAGCTGCTGGAGCTCCTTCCAAGATGGCGCCGCCGGAGGGGAGACAAGACGGCGTGGGGACTCTGCTTGTTGAGGGGCTTTAATGTGCAACCACCTCTGCTGTTCCAGGTACCGGTTGTACCCTCTCCTCTCCCTGTGGTCCTGTGGGACAGTTTCTCTTGGGAATGTCATGGCGTTTCCCGCTCTGGAGCGCTCACCTCGTGGTGCCTGGCATGGCGGCCGGGTCTCACCTACTTTCTCCTCTTCTATGTCGGGGCCTTCATCATTACCCCCATCTCCTTCAGCAATACAGCAGGCCACACGTCTCACAGTCTCGCTGCCCCAGGGGATGATTTACAGGGATTGAGGCTACAGTTGTCTGCTCTACCCACTAAACAGGACATGGAGCGTTATATTAATCGCCTGGAGACCACTTATAAATCCGAGATTCAATCGCTCACTAATAATCTCTCTCACTTGTTTGATCAAGTACAGCGTATGGAGGGCGATATCTCCTCTGTCACAGTGCAACAGGCTTCACATGCTAATCGTTTAGAGCAACACTCCCACCAGATCCACATGCTTTTTAATCTGTCGGAAGACCATGAAAACCGGAACCGTCGTAACAATTTTAGACTCCGGGGTATTCCTGAGGATGTCTCCCCTGGGCAACTTATACCCACTCTACAGTCTATGTTTAACTCCTTACTGGAGCACCCCACTGATGATCCTCTGGAGTTGGATAGAGCTCACAGAACTCTCGGTCGTCGTAATCCGGATCCTGACAGACCTAGAGATGTCTTATGCCGAGTTCACTTCTTCGCTCTCAAAGAACGGATCATGAGGAAAGCCTGTGATAAAGGGTACGTTTTATTGAATGGTGTCAAGATCCAATTCATGTCTGATTTGTCTAGGATGACTTTAGACAAGCGAAGAGTGCTGCGTCCTTTGTTGGATGTGCTAAGAGAGCATGAAATTTCTTACTCGTGGGGACACCCCTTTCAGTTACAGGTTCAAAAAGATGGCGGGTTGCTGATTGTTCGAGATCCCGGGGATATGCCGGATTTTTGTGCTGCTCTTCATTTGCCATGAGTCTCTATACCTGAATGGCCTTATGTTCCTCAGCCGCCCTCGCGTCCACGATACCGAAGACGTGGCCGCTCCCCTGCCTTTCCTGTGAGGCATAATGGTGGTCGGGATGCTGCTCCATTATGATTCCTTCCTGCGGTATATTATGAAGTCTGCTGCTGGTTTTTCAATTCGGCCTACGCCCTGTGAGGCTGTTGTTTGCTGCTCACATGTTCCTATGATGCACCTGTTGCCTGCTTAATTTTCTTTTCTTTCAGGTGGACTTTATGTTTTTGCCATTTCTTGCTAATTTACAGCTCCTGCTGGGCTATCGACATTAATCACATATGAATGTTTACCTCATATTTTTGAATGCCTAAATGTACATGTATGTTGTCAATAACTATATGGTGGGTGGTTCTTTATTGGGGTTCTCTACCTGTTTCTGACTGGGTCATGTACCTTATGCTATGTGCTCTCTGTCCATGGTCTTTGGTCCTAATATTTCGTCACCTGATTTCCCTTCCTTTTCTTTATTTTCTTCATCATTTCTTTCTTATCAATTCAGCTATGTTTTTTATTATTGCTGGGTTGGGGGTGCAGGGCGCTGGCTAGACCTTGTCCTGACACTTCTCCTCTTAGGGACCCACTGGTTGTATCCGGTGTTTACTGTATTTGGATTGTTTCTCCTTGATTAGTTCAGGGAGTGGGTGATCATTTCACCCGTTTTGTTTGTCTTTGTTGTCGTGTTATCCCTTCCTGGTTTGTCTTGTCTTTGTCCCTGGTACGATAGTACACAGTATTGGCTTGCTTATTCTGACTACGGCGATATGGCACAGTTGAAAGTATGTACACTTAATGTTAGAGGGTTTAATGTCCCTGAATAACGCTCACAGGTACTATATCACATGCACAAAGAGCGGGTGCAGATCCTGTTTCTACAGAAAACTCATTTTCAGGTGGGCCATACCCCTCAGTTTACTAACTGGTATTATCCGGTTTGGTTTCACAGTGCCAACCCTGACAGTAAATCCAAAGGGGCTAGTATATGTGTCCATAAATCGCTTGCTCATAAAACCATTGATGTTCTGATCGACCCAGGGGTCAGTTTGTCTTTCTCAAGCTATCTATTAAGAATAAGATTTTCACAATGGCTAACTTTTATCTTCCTAATCAGGGACCGGCTCGGGTGTGTCGTGTATTTCTCAGGAAATTAGAGGAGTTTTCGGAAGGTGTTTTACTTGTGGGAGGTGACTTTAATTTAACTTTTGACTCCAGGCTTGATACCTCCTCGGGCAGGTCTGCTGTTCCTAAGACACAATTGTCAGCCTTGAAAACTACGATGCACTCTATGCAATTGATTGACGTGTGGAGGGTTCTCCATCCTCAGGTATGAGAATATACTTATTTCTCTCCATTGCACAATATGTACAGTCGTTTAGATGCCTTTCTCGTTAGCCATCACTTACTTACTTGGCGCCCTACTTCTGAGGTGGGCCCCATGTTTTGGTTGGACCATGCCCCAGTCTTTTTGTCTCTTACCTTCCTTGACTCGGCACCCAGGTTCCAGTCTTGGAAGCTTAATGATAATCTCTTACGGGATACGGTGTGTATGTCTGCCCTTTAAGATACGCTTAGCTCTTTTTTCGCGGTGCACGCCCATGACTCTACTCCACTACCTCTACAGTGGGAGGCATTGAAGTGCGTGGTTAGGGGTGTCCTGATTCAGAACGGGGCTCGTTTGAAACGGGAAAAAGGGGTAGCTATTGAGCGGCTCTTGGAGCGGATACAAGAGTTGGAGTCCAGTCATAAGCGTGCTCCTTCCTCCTCACTGTTTTTTTCTGAACTCACTACGACGCGAGAATCTCTGCGATCTTTGCTAGACCAGTCGCATGCTAGATTTCGGGATCGGATGCGCAAACACTCCTACGAATTTGCGGATAAATGTGGTCGGACTTTAGCCCGGATCTTACATCCCCGTACACAAGCATCGTATATTCCTAAAATTGCATCTCCCACTGGCGGCGAGATTCATGACCCAGTCGGTATCACTGAATGTTTTAGGCAATATTACTCCACTTTGTATAATCTCAAAGTTCATTTTCAGGACATGCAGGCTACTGCGTTACGAGAGAAAATTGATCAGTATGTGCAAGACACGGCCCTGCCGTCTCTGGAGGCTGGGGACGCCTTGGGACTTGAGGAAGAATTTTTGGAATCCGAAGTCTTACAAGCGATTGGAGATTCTCCTATGGGCAAAAGTCCAGGACCTGATGTGTTCAACAATAGATTTTATAAGACGTTCAAGGATCAACTTGCTCCCTTTTTGACTAAAGTCTTTAACTCTGTGTCTTCCTCTTGTCCCTTTGCGCCTCAGTCTCTTGAGGCTCATATTACTCTCCTACCGAAACCGGGTAAGGACCCCACGAAGTGTGCAAATTTTTGGCCCATCTCATTGATTAATGTAGATGTTAAACACTTTGCGAAATTAATTGCAGCCAGACTCTCTCCGCTATTACCGGGCTTGGTCACGGATGATCAGGTAGGGTTTGTATGTGGTAGAGAAGCCCGGGATAATACTAACAAGACTCTGCTTTTAGCATCTTATTGTCAATCACACAAGATACCGATGTGTCTACTTTCTAGAGAAAAGGAAGGGAGGTAGGATCCAGCGCTGAGTAGCGTTAAAATGGAAAAATATTTTCCAAGTTTAATTGGTTTAGATTAAAAGGAAAGTCCAGTTGTATTGGGTCCTGGGTGTGTAAGAAGTGGAGGGGTGGTATCCTCTAGGCCTACGCGTTTCGGACGACTGCCGCGTCCTTAAACTTGGCTGTGGTCTACCACAATTAAAACTTGGCTGTGGTCTACAATTAAACTTGGAAAATATTTTTCCATTTTAACGCTACTCAGCGCTGGATCCTACCTCCCTTCCTTTTCTCTCGTTGCTATCCGTGTGCCGACACGAGGATCCGGGCGCTATCTACGACACACTGGAGTGTGTCAGGTGAGCTGGAGGTTCTCTCCCCATGTTCTATTTTTTGTGTCTACTTTCTGTCGATGCCGAAAAGGCTTTCGATAGGGTACACTGGGTGTTTCTCCGCAGTGTTTTGACTCAGGTCGGCCTTGGCTCTACCATGGTGGCTAGGATTATGGCGCTATATCACAGGCCTACAGCTCGGGTACGAGTTAATGGTCTCCTGTCTGATTCTTTGCCTATTACAAATGGAACAAGACAGGGGTGTCCACTTTCACCTCTGTTATATGTGTTGGTCATGGAACATCTGGCCGTGGCACTGCGGAATAACCCCAACATTCAGGGCGTTTGCGTCGGGGCTCAACATCACAAGTTAGCACTGTAAGCTGATGATCTTCTAGTGTACCTCACGACTCCAATGATTTCTTTGCCATCTTTGACGGGGGAGTTCGAGCGATTTGGTCACTTGAGTAACTTCAAGGTCAATTATTCTAAATCGGAGGCGCTGAATGTATCTCTGGACGCCCCGCTAGCTGCCCATCTTGCTCGGGTTTTTCCGTTTAAGTGGCAAACTGCATCTTTAAAATATTTAGGGATACATATCCCCACACATCTGTCTGACCTGTTTGTTCTGAACTACACACCTCTCTTACAGCGTACCTTGCGAGAGTTGGAGGCATATGGGGGCGGCGCATGTCATGGTTTGGACGTATCAACGCGGTCAAAATGGATATTTTACCTAAATATTTGTACATATTTATACTGTCCCCATTGTGGTTCCTGCGTCCTTCTTTAAGACCTTGCATAGGGCCATAACCAAATTTGTATGGGGCTCTTCTCGGCCTTGGCTTAGATTTTCTACTCTCAGTAGGCCCAATGTGGAGGGAGGTGCAGGCTTGCCGTACTTTAAGCGCTACCATCATGCTCATTCTCATGAGGTTGGTGGACTGGTACCATGCGGCTGCGGGTAAGCAATGGGTGCGAATCGAGAATAAAATGTCCTCTCTTGCACTGTCCTCTTTACCTTGGTTGTCTGGTTTCCAGCGACCAACATCCTCCTTGCCTTTCCTCACACGTCAGTTTCTTGTAGTATGGGAGCGGATCATTGGTACCCTGAACATTGCTCACCGTCCGGGTCCTTTGACTCCTCTGTTTGATAATCCTTCCTTCCCTCCAGCGGTGGGTGTGGACACATTCCTATGTTGGGGGAGACAGGATGGCGGATACTTGGCGCAACCCTTACGCCTGAGGGTACAATTTTGTCGCTTGCTGCTATTTCTGAGGCCTGCCCGGGGTGACGATCAATACGGTGGTCCTATTTTCAGCTGCGTTCCTATCTCTCTTCCATGGGTGATTGTCTTGTGTTACTACAGGGTAAGACTCCTCTGGAACATTATTTGTCTTTGACTTCCGCTCCTTCTCATGTGCTGTCCTATTTACATGGGATCCTCCAACCTGATTACTCCTCATCGCAATTAACATTCACCACAGCTTGGGATGAGGAAATGGGGGTTCAACATTCTGAGGAAGATTGGGGAACTTCTTTCTTCCTGGCCCATAAGTTACCGACTTCCTGTTTTGCTCAGGAGAAAAACTATAAAATACTTACCAGATGGTACCGTTGTCCTTCCCTTTTGCATAGGATATTTCCTGATGTGTCTGCAGCTTGTTGTAGGTGTGGGGAGGCTCCTGGAACCATGTTGCACATTTGGTGTGATTTCCCCAAACTCCGCCCCTTCTGGGAATTTTTTTTTAATCTTGGTAACAAGCTTTTTGGTACTGACGTTCCTACCTCGCCTTCGGTTGGATTGCTTTCCATGGTCCCTGGATCACTTCCACACCTCAAAAATGGGATTTTTAGACATTTTCTGACTGCAGCTAGAACTGTCATTCCACGTCATTGGAAGTCTAGTGCCGTGCCTTCCTTGAAGGAATGGGTGACGGAACTGAATGGGATTATGAGGATGGAGGAGTTAATGTCTGCCGATCGTGGTAAGTCCGAGGTTTTTGTACGAACTTGGTCAGTATGGTCCGAATTCCGGGAGGGTCCTGATATGCCTCTTTGGTTGGATGGCCTCTATTGAACACTCATTTCGCCAGATTCTGTGTACTTTTGTCCGTCTGTGTTTCCCTTCGTTGTCTTGTGTATATGTAACTTTGTGTTAGAATTTGCACTTAAACGTGTCATTAATACTCGTCTTTTGGGACTGGTTTCCCTAAATATTGCACTACTTTTGCTGTAGTTATGGTATTGTTACTTAACATTAGATTTTATTATTTAGTTCCTCTTACTTTGATGTTTAGGAGGCTACCTCCTACCATTACTCATATGTTTTTGTAAGATTTCTTACAATTTTACTTCTTGTATTGCACTATGTGCCAACTTTTGCAATTTTATGTACTGTTTTATCTGCTTTGTTTATTTTCTAATTAAAAATGTTTGATAACGAAAAAAAATAAATATAAGTTTATTATAGCAAAATGGGTAAAACAGCCACCTGATAAAAGGGTCACTCCACTAAAATTGGTAAGTCTGGTCATACACAAAGGGATAATTTAGCTAAGTACATTGAAAAATAGTTCAGATATTTGGCGATTACAAAAAAGAAATATTACATTCATGCTAGGATAGATTTTAGATCCTATCTAAAATTTCAATGTATCTGCACCTGCTTCAGTAGCTTTACCAATTTCTTGCTACATACACAATTTCTGGGCTCTTAAACGGTAGAAAATTTCTAATACTGTAGTAATTGTTTTTTGACTGGAACAAAAAAATCATAATCATTGAGATAGCGAAAGGGTAAAATATCAATAGTACATTCTAGGAATGTTAAAATAAACTTTCAGGAATTATCTGAAACATTTGTCTGAAGCTAAGTTCAGAACACATTTGTACCCATTTTTAGAAACATAACTTTAAAAATATTAAAATAAAAAATGAAAAAATATTGCAGTAAAGGTATGCAACGGTTTATCATCAAACTGATCCATCAAAAAAGATTTACCGTTGAATACAGTTTGCATCTGTCTGACAGATCTGGTTTTTTTTCTTTATTAGGGGGAACATGTTTTTGGCTTGTTTGTGTTTTCATAGATGGATCTGAACATATGCCGTGCAGACATATGCAATCTTTTACCTATACAGTATGTTAGAATGTCAGCCAGTGACTGTCATTATATAATATAAAAAAATATACCTTATACCTTAACATACACTTTTTTTGTGGCTTTCTTTTGTTTTGAAAAATGCTGCAGTCCATGTTTTTCCCTACAGTCCAATAAAGGTCTCCAGATGTAAACTTGCTAGACGTTTGTATAAAATGGGAAACACTTTTGCCATAAATCTGGCCCATCATAAATCTGGCCCATTATAGTCTGTGGGTACTTTACAATATACAACACCTTTTTTTGGCTCCAGATGTCTAATGCCAACTGTATTGAAAAACTTGGTGTGAATTGAGCCTAAGAAACTTTTGCATCGTTTTATTAATACTAGCACAATGTGTAAATTGTGCGCCACTATCTCTCCCCAGTGCAGCTGTGACCACATGGTGCATGCTCTATTGATAAATGTGGCATAAGCTTAAAACAATCTTAGGCCCTGTTCCCATCTGTGTCAGGGCATTTTGTTGTTCCGCTCCGTCAGAGGAGCAGAACGGTTCTGTCTGCACTTTAATGGGTTTCGTCTGCTTTACATAAGGGTGTCCGTGGTTTTACCCCAAAAAATAGCTGCGCTATTGTTTCCGGTAGTTTCTGCGACGGAGGTCCCCAACGGAGCCTCCAACGCAGTTGTAAACAGTCCCTTAGATCTTATTAGAAAAGCGGACAGGATTGTTGGTAAATGAGGTAACAGTCAGTGCCCTGCTCATTTTTACAGACACAGTCACAGGTGACACAGGGCTGATCTCTACAACTGCTTTGAAAATAGAAATCACATATTCTTTTTTTATTTGCCACATATGAAAATACAGAATCCTCTTTCAAATATATAAGCTACAAAGATCAAACATGGTTGCAATGCATGGCTCATTATATCCTGCCAGGTGACTGGTGTTCTCCTTACTTTGATGGAATGGCCGAACACACTGTTCCTCTGTGTTCGGCTATGCCATTAAGGTTTCCGTCAGTTTTTATGACATAAATAGCGCAGCATACAACGCTATTCTAGACATCAAAACAATGGAAGCACCAACAGACCCAATTATAAGTCAATGGGGTAATTTGAGCATTGTTCGGATCTGTCATTTTAAAAGACAGCCATAGCGCAGATGTAAGCAGAGTCTAATGGTGACTATATCAGCAGAACTATTCTTCTATTATGAAGAAAAATGTGCTTAACCCAGTGCTTGAATATTTACAAGGTTTGTTGCTGAGTGGCGCAGGTATAGATAATGATAACATAACTGAATCAAATTGAAATTCTTTGACTGGCCCAAACCCAAGAAATATTTCACTTACAGAATATGCTGCACTGCAGTGAATGTTTTTTGGTGGTATGAGGTAAATGTCAGAATGACAGAAATTTTACAAATGCAGATGTCCTGGCTTTATCAACATATTTCATTTCTGTATTCCTGGTACCATTCCATGAAGACATAATTCTGAGAATTGTGACAATCCCTACTCGTAGGAGCCTGAATACATAGTAGCAATAAAGTAATGAACATGGTCATCAAGAATATTTGGGAAACTTGTTATGTTCTGAGTTATCTCAATTTCACAGTGACAGAAAAATTGTCCCACAATTATGCAACCACTACCAGCTTCAAGTGGTGGCATCACACAGGAGGGGTTCAGGTGTTACTTACTTAACTTATTGCAGAGGGAATGTGAAACTAACTTACCTGGACGCACTACAGGAACAAACTATAGGACCGTCTGCCACTTGGAATGTAATGCTCAAAGAGTGGGGCCTACCAGGTTGCCTAGAGCTTCATCTGCAGTACTGTCCATCCTGCCAATCAAAAATTCAGTCACCATTATTTAAATCACTGTCTGGCACCTGTGTGGTTCCAGTTATGATAGTTAAAGGAAAACCCCAACAAAAACGAAAGTTTCTCACACATTTCATTAAGAAGTCAATGGGGATCTATGTGTCACTTATACAGGCACCAGAACTTCCTGTATGATGAAATTACATAGACTGTTTGACACAAGTTCTCCACAGGAAAGGGTGGGGGCACGAACTCCCATCATAGTTACAGCTAATGATTAGACAGGCTGCTGCCACACAATTATACTTAGGCCTCGTTTACACGAGCGTGATATACGCGCGTGTCGTACGCACCTATATTAGTCTATGGGGGCATGCAGACAGTCCGTGAGTTTTGCTCAGCGTGAGTGCACTGAAAAAAACTCACTCATTGATGTCAATAGGTGCGTGAAAACCACGCATGCCGCACGGAAGGACTTCCGTGCGAACTGCGTGATTTGCGCAACAGCTGTCAAACTCTGAATGTAAACAGAAAAGCACCACGTGCTTTTCTGTTTACAAACATTCAAACGGAGTGTCATAATGATGGCGGCTTCATCATACACTGATGACACACGGAGCTGTTATGTGCCTTTTGCGCACCCAAAACGCCGCATTTTTTGCGTGCGCAAAACGCACACGCTCGTGTAAATGAGGCCTTATACTTATATGGCAAAGGAAAGGACAATGACACTGTCTTCCCAGCATGTGATGTTTCCTCTGAAGATATTTTTAATCCTCATTTCTAGCATTCCAGGTGTGCCCAATCAAAGAAAAACTACTTAAAGAGGCTCTGTCACCAGATTTTGCAGCCCCTCTCTGCTATTGCAGCAGATAGGCGCTGCAATGTAGATTACAGTAACGTTTTTATTTTTAAAAAACGAGCATTTTTGGCCAAGTTATGACCATTTTCGTATTTATGCAAATGAGGCTTGCAAAAGTACAACTGGGCGTGTTGAAAAGTAAAAGTACAACTGGGCGTGTATTATGTGCGTACATCGGGGCGTGTTTACTACTTTTACTAGCTGGGCGTTCTGATGAGAAGTATCATCCACTTCTCTTCACAACGCCCAGCTTCTGGCAGTGCAGATCTGTGACGTCACTCACAGGTCCTGCATCGTGTCGGCACCAGAGGCTACACTTGATTCTGCAGCAGCACCAGCGTTTGCAGGTAAGTAGCTACATGGACTTACCTGCAAACGCCGATGCTGCTGCAGAATCATCTGTAGCCTCTGGTGCCGACACGATGCAGGACCTGTGAGTGACGTCACAGTGCTGCACTGCCAGAAGCTGGGCGTTGTGAAGAGAAGTGGATGACACTTCTATACACAACGCCCAGCTAGTAAAAGTAGTAAACACGCCCCGATGTACGCACATAATACACGCCCAGTTGGACTTTTACTTTTACTTTTCAACACGCCCAGTTGTACTTTTGCAAGCCTCATTTGCATAAATACGAAAATGGTCATAACTTGGCCAAAAATGCTCGTTTTTAAAAAATAAAAACGTTACTGTAATCTACATTGCAGCGCCTATCTGCTGCAATAGCAGATAGGGGTTGCACAATGTGGTGACAGAGCCTCTTTAAATGGGTTGTCCAGTTTAGAAAATCCTCTTTCATACACCCTGTTGGGGAATTCTGAGTTGATAAAGGTGGGGGGTCCTTTTTATGATCCTCCTCTCTTCGCCAGAGTGGAGAGCGGTTACAGAGAGTGTCTCTCGATCTGGAGGACTAGTCCTGTCCTGCATTACACAGACAACCAGTTGATTTAAATGGACACTGTGTAATACTTAATTTCTTCTGTGGTAGTGATGCAGGGAAACTGAACACTTATTGCCAGGTTCCCCCACAGATTACGGCTGATCGCTGGGGATCCTAGCAGGAGGACACTTTGGGATCTGCCAGTCGTAATATAAAAAAAAGTTGAAGCAAAATTCAATACATTTATTAAGAGACTAACGCCTCTAAATAAATGTGTAGCATCTTTAGGCCAAACTCTTCTCCCCTCCAGGTCCCCTCATGCTTCCCCATCATGCCTCACGACTCTTACAAGGTCCTGACGCTGAGCAGCGTCAGGGACTTATATGCGACGCAACACTCAACGTCATCAGTATTGCGTCTCATACAACGCCCTGACGCTGCTCACCATCATGACCTTGTATGAGCTTCAGCATGCTGAGGGAGCCTGAGGGGACCCGAAGGGGAGAAGCGAGGCGAGCATTATTTTTTATTTTTTATTTATTTCATTGCCTTATATGAAGGGAGAAGGAACGGGGCTTGGCAGGGGCCTCTACCTTGTTACACCTCACAGAGTGAAGCGTAGATTTCCACTTTAATTTACGCCAATGTTAAGGCATAAATTATAATACGTTTTTCAGCCGCTGTCTGTCTACACAATATGTAAGTTAACAGATATTAACAATAATATATTAACATAAATTACAGGGAACTGTGGAATCTCAGCGCACCTGGAAAAAATCATACCAATCTGCAATATGCCAACTGGGGACCTCATGGGAGCCAACTGGTAAGTCAACATTAAAATGGCTACCATTCAAATATTTTACTTAACTGGCTAGAATTTGGTGACAATAGGCAAGAAAGGTAACAGAGAGAGATTATATTTTTGCCTACAGATATTAAAAATCACATTTTATCTTTATTTCCTGTTGCTTATATACAGCGCATATTCCGCAGCGCTGTACAGAGATTGTCATCACTCAGATCGCTATTATTTTTTATACCAGTTTAATATAAAATAATGTCTTCCATTAAGTCAGAAATGGCTAAATAATTAAAATATTGCTGATACTGATTATTTTATTGTCTGATTCCAGTTGTTCATCTTTGAAAATGATATATATTATCAAGAGGTGGCTTCTGGCCCAGCGCTCAGGCTTACTTCATCTGGAGATCCAGAAAGAGTGCTCAATGGTCTCTCTGACTGGACCTACCAAGGTCAGACTTTGTAAAATGCATTCATCTATGTAAACACTCCACTTCATGTGCTACAGTATTGTTACCATCCACAATAATCTATCCATCCAAGGAAGATTAAAACATTTTTTTAGTCAGACCTACACTATCCATGGCTCCAGGTGCAAGGAATTATCCAGTAAAGAAGATGTAGGGGATGGTATAGATGCCTTCTTTCTCCAAGCTCAGTCATTTTATAAGGCATGCATTCACTTCCTCTACATGCCTATGGTGCTTCTAGTGGTTACCTAGGCACCTTCAGGTCTCGTGGACTCCCAGGACTCTGTTATGCACAGGGCCGCCATCAGGGGGGTATTAGGGGTAGTGGTGTGAGGGGCCCGGCCAAACCTAACTGAAAGGGGGGCCCGGCAACTGCCGCAACATTCTTTTGGTAGGAAAAAACGGGCCCCTGTAATGGGGCCCGTTTTTTTCACCAAAAGAATGTCGTGAGCTGCTGCTGCTGCGGGCCCCCTCCCCTAGTCATGGGGGGCCGTCAAACAGTCCGCCCGCGCGCGCACCCGATCGCGCGCACAAGGAAACTCCCGCGCGTGCGCACTCGCGAGCGCGCACCCACGAACGCCCGCACTGGAGACCGCCCGCGCGCGCACCCGCGATCGGCCGCGCGCGCACCCGCGATCGGCCGCGCGCGCACCCGCGAACGAAGCGCGCGCAGCCGCGGACACACATGGACAAAACTTACCTGGAGCCTGGCTGGAGGTGAAGGACTGGACGTCTGGACCGAAGACCTCGCCTGGAAGACATCGCCGGAAGAGGACTTGAGTGGGAGCAGCTCTTCTGACACGGTGAGTCAATTATCTCAAAGTGCTGTTTATGTTTGGCCCTGTTCACACAGTATTTTGCAGGCAAAAAAAAATCTGCCTCAAAATTCCTTAAAGAATTTTGAGGCAGATTTTGACCTGCCCACACTATCTTGCCGCGTTTTTTTGCTGTGTTTTTTGCTCGCGGCGATTGAGGACAGCAGACAAAAAACGCAGCGAAAAATGCATTTTCTGCCTCCCATTGATTTCGATGGGAGGTCAGAGGCGGAACCGCGGCAAGAATGGACGTGCTGCTTTTTCTTTTTTCCGCAACTGGCTCCCATTGATTTCAGATTACATCAATGGGAGGCGGTTTTGGAAGTTTTTTGGTGCTGATTCTGACGCAGCGTCCGAGTCAATATCAAGGCCAAAAAACTCTGTGAACTTGGCCTTATTGTTAGGGCTTATTCAGACGAACGTGTAATACATCCGTGCAACGTGCATGATTTTCACGCGCCTCGCGCGGTCCTATGTTACTCTATGGGGTCGTGCAGACGGTCAGTGATTTTCACGCAGCGTGTGTCCGTGTGTCCGCTGCGTAAAACTCACGACATGTCCTATATTTGTGCATTGTTCGCGCATCACGCACCCATTGAAGTCAATGGGTGCATGAAAATCACGCCCAGCACTTCCGCAGCCGTATAAACTATGAATGAAATTAGAAAAGCACCACGTGCTACAAACATACAAACAGAGTGTCATAATGATGGCGGCTGCGCGAAAATCACGCAGCCGCGCATCATACGCTGCTGACACACGGAGCTGTTATGGACCTTTTGCATGCGCAAAACGCCACGTTTTTTGCGCGTGCAAAAAGCACATGCTCGTGTGAATCCGGCCTTAGGGTAGGAACACACTAGGCATGAACGCTGCGGATTTTATGCAACACATTTTATTGTGGATAATCCGCAGCGTATCACAGTCGCAGCAGAGTTGATTAGATATGAACAAATCTCATCCACACGCTGCAAAAATAATGGGCCTGCAGTGTGGCTTTTGGCTTTTTAAGTCGCAGCGTGTCAATGTATTCTGTGGGATCGCTGCTCCTCTGTTGCGGAAATGCTGCGGTTCTGCCGCAAAAATCACACATGAGAAAAAAAAAAGGTACTTTTTTAAATTGATAAAAAGTTTAGACTTGCCCCGGCCGTAGTCCTGGTGACGCGATCCTCTATTCTTAGCGCAGCCCGGCCTCCTGTCATGACGTTTCATCCCATGTGACTGCTGCAGCGGTCACATGGTCTACAGCGTCATCCCAGGAGGCGGGGCTACATTCAGAAGAGAGAGATGCGTCACCTAAACTACGGCCGGGGCAAGTCTAAACTTTTTTTCCCTGCAGGATTCCCGCAGCGGACACGCCTCACCAAACCTGCGCCACTATTTGGTGCGGTTTTGCTGGCAGAATTCCCTGCGGCTACCGGGGCGGATAAGCTGTGTAGTTTTACTCAGCATATCCGCCTAGTGTGTCCCTTATGATGTCGCTCCTGGAGCTGCTGCCGGTCTCTAAATAGGCAGTTGGTTCAGTAGAATTTGGAATTATTTTTTTTTTGTGAACCAGCTTAAAAAAATACAAAACTTTTGTGTTAGGGCCTGTTCACATCACCGTTCGCTTCCGTTCCGGGGTTCCGTCTGAGGTTTCTGTCGGGTGAACCCCGCAACGGAAAGTGAAAGTGACAGCTTCCGTTTCCATCACCATTAGCGCAGTCGACTACGCTATTGATTCCGTCCGAAAACCAGCCGGAATGGTGACGAACAGAAACCATTAGCGATGTTTCCGTCACCATTGAGATCAATGGTGACTGAAACGGAAGCTGTGCTGTCACTTTCACTTTCTGTTGCGGGGTTCACCCGACAGAAACCTCAGACGGAACCCCGGAGCGGAAGCGAACGGTGATGTGAACAGGCCCTAACACAAAAGTTTTGTATTTTTTTAAGCTGGTTCACAAAAAATAATAATTCCAAATTCTACTGGACCAACTGCCTATTTAGAGACCGGCAGCAGCTCCAGGAGCGACATCATAAGGGACACACTAGGCGGATATGCTGAGTAAAACTACACAGCTTATCCGCCCCGGGAGCCGCAGGGAATTCTGCCAGCAAAACTACACCAAATAGTGCCGCAGGTTTGGTGCAGGGAAAAAAAGTTTAGACTTGCCCCGGCCGTAGTCCTGGTGACGCGTCTCTCTCTTCTGAACGTAGCCCCGCCTCCTGGGATGACGCTGTAGACCATGTGACCTGCAGCAGTCACATGGGATGAAACGTCATGACAGGAGGCCGGGCTGCGCTAAGAATAGAGGATCGCGTCACCAGGACTACGGCCGGGGTAAGTCTAAACTTTTTTATAAATTTTAAAAAGTGCCTTTTTTTTTTTTCTCATGTGTGATTTTTGCGGCAGAACCGCAGCATTTCCGCAACAGAGGAGCAGCGATCCCACAGAATACATTGACACGCTGCGGCTTAAAAAGCCAAAGCCACACGGCAGGTCCATTATTTTTGCAGCGTGTGGATGAGATTTGTTTAAATCTCATCCACTCTGCTGCGACTGTGATACGCTACGGATTCTCCACAATAAAATGTGTTGCATAAAATCCGCAGCGTTCATGCCTAGTGTGTTCCTACCCTAAGGCCGGATTTACACAAGCGTGTGCTTTTTGCGCGCGCAAAAACGTGGCGTTTTGCGCATGCAAAAGGTCCATAACAGCTCCGTGTGTCAGCAGCGTATGATGCGCGGCTGCGTGATTTTCGCGCAGCCGCCATCATTATGACACTCTGTTTGTATGTTTGTAGCACGTGGTGCTTTTCTGTTTTCATTCATAGTTTATACGGCTGCGGCAGTGCTGGGCGTGATTTTCACGCACCCATTGACTTCAATGGGTGCGTGATGTGCAAACAATGCACAAATATCGGACATGTCGTGAGTTTTACGCAGCGGACACACGGACACACGCTGCGTGAAAATCACTGACAGTCTGAACGGCCCCATAGAGTAACATAGGACCGCGCGAGGCGCGTGAAAATCACACACGTTGCACGGATGTATTACACGTTCGTCTGAATAAGCCCTAACAATAAGGCCCAGTTCACAGAGTTTTTGGGCCTTGATATTGACTCGGACACTGCGTCAGAATCAGCACCAAAAAACTTCCAAAACCGCCTCCCATTGATGTAATCTGAAATCAATGGGAGCCAGTCGCGGAAAAAAGAAAAAGCAGCACGTCCTTTCTTGCCGCGGTTCCGCCTCTGACCTCCCATCGAAATCAATGGGAGGCAGAAAATGCATTTTTCGCTGCGTTTTCTGTCTGCTGTCCTCAATTGCCGCAGGCAAAAAACGCGGCAAGATAGTGTGGGCAGGTCAAAATCTGCCTCAAAATTCGGTGCGCGGTTCCAGGCGGGTGCGCATGCGCGGGAGTTTGCGGGTGCGCGTGATCGGTCGCACGGGCGGCGGTGTTTGACGGCCCCCATGCTACCCAGGGCCGCCATCAGGGGGGGTATTAGGGGTACTGATGTGAGAGGCCCGGCCAAACCTAATTGAAAGGGGGGCCCGCAGCTCATGACATTCTTTTGGTGAAAAAAACGGGCCCCATTGCAGGGGCCTGTTTTTTTTCTACCAAAGGCAAGTCGCGGCAGTTTGCCGGGCCCCCCTTTCAATTAGGTTTGGCCGGGCCTCTCACATCAGTACCCCTAATACCCCCCCTGATGGCGGCCCTGGGTAGCATGATATAGTGCTGGACGGAGTACCGTTAACAGGCGGTGCCACGGTAGGGGGGCCCAGAAAATTTAGCTGTAGGGGGCCCTGAAATTCCTGATGGCGGCCCTGGTTATGCACGCACAATAAAGCTACCTAAACAACCACTATCCAGGGCAGGCAGACAGTCCGCACCTTCATAGTGATTGCTGCTGGGTAGGGGGTTGAGTATGGAGGACATAAAATGTTACTACATAGAAAGCGGATTTAGGGTGAGTTCACACAGAGATTTTTGCAGGAGGAAAATCTGCCTCAAAATTCCGTTTGGAATTTTGAGGCAGATTTTCCTCTGCCTGCATGCCGATTTTCGCGGCGTTCTTCACCCACAGCCATTGAGCGCCGCGGGCATAAAACACCGCAAAATACACTTTCTCTGCCTCCCATTGATGTCAATGGGAGGTCAGAGGCGTAAACGCCCGAAAATAGGGCATGTCCCTTCTTTCTCCCGCGAACCGGTTTTTCCGCTCGTGAGAAAAAAACGCCTCCGCCTTACACTGAAATCAATGGGAGGCATTTTCGGAAGTTTTTTTACGCGTTTTGCGGCACGGTTTCTGCGTCAAAAAACTCGTCAAAACCTCCGTGTAAACTCCCCCTAACTTTGTTAATACAAAAATTACATCTTGTAATATAGCTCAGAGCTGCATTCAAAATATTGCTCGTTGTTGTCAAAAACAGTCAACAACCTTTTTAAATAAATATCTATAAGGCCTCATTCACACGGCAGGGTTTCCCGGCCGGGTGCCGGCCGTTCATAAATCGGCCGGCACCCGGCTGCATTAGGAATAATAGACCCCTAATGGGGCTATTCACACGACCGATTTTTTGACGGCCGGGAAAACCGGCCGTCAAAAAATAGGACATGCTCTATCTTCGCCCGGGTACCCGGCCGCCCGGCTCCCATAGAAGTCTATGGGGCCGGGTATTACACGGCCATCACCGGGATGTGTCCCGAGTGATGGCCGGGTTTTCCGGCGCTTGCGCTCTATCTCCTCCTCCTCACAGAGCAGAGTGCATGTGAGGAGGAGGAGTTGATGCCATTCAGACGAATGGCATCGCTGCACACTGTGTGGCAGGGCCGGGGTGTACAGCAGGTGGAAGGGAGCGCTGCGCTGGCTCCCTTCCCCTGTTTGTTAAAAGCACCCTGGCCCGGCGACACCTTCGATGGCGCCGCTAGCAGCTGCAGCTGCAGCTACTGCTGCTGCTGCGGCTGCTACTACTGTAGCGACGCCACTATAGCAGAGCTAGCCGCACTTTAGCTCCTTGAAGGAGCGGAATCCCCGTGTTTTCGGGGATTCCGCTCCTGGACAGAGCGCTTGATGTCTCTGTCCATATCTGGGCAGTGACATCAGGGGAAACTCCTGAAGCGGAATCCCCGAACACATGGGGATTCCCCTTCAGGAGTTGCCGCTGATGTCACTGTCCGGATCTGCCCGGCCCGGCACGGATGCAAAACTTAATGCAAACCGGCCGGGCAAAATGGCCGATTTTACCGGCCGACACTCGGGCTCGGGAACGACCCGGTCGTGTGAATCCCGCCTTACAGTTAATGTCCTAGACTGTGCCAGGTTTAAAGTTGACACTTCCAAGAATGCAAATCACCTGAGCAAGCTTTGTGCAGACTTTGAGCTAGGGATGCTGGGGGATTTCAGCATTGAAGTCTGCAGAATTGTAAAGTGTGTAGCTCCAACGTGCTCCCTCCATGCAAAAATAACTTTGACTTTAACTGTCCTGAACTCAAATACCTGACCCCTTGTGCTAAAGGGGTTGTCTGCATTGGTCAATGCCTTTTTGTAAAAAGGGTCCATCAATGGGCCAGCTGAGTAATGCACAATATATCGGATCTTCCAGAGAAGCCCTTTGTAGCCACTTTTCGCTGTAGCATATTGACCAGGGTCTTCAACGGGAATCAACCTCCATTTAGGCTCTGTTCCCATCTGCGATGGATGCTACGTTAGGGCCGATCCAAGATACTGGAAAAATAGCGCAGCATGCTGCAATTCCCCCCCCCCCCCCCCCATGAAACGGCGATTACCATGACAGCCAGAAGGCTAAGGAATCTGCATTGGAATCTCAGTAAGGGTATGTTCACACGTGCACGTCCGTTACGGCTGAAATTACGGAGTTGTTTTCAGGCGAAAACAGCTCCTGAATTTCAGACGTAATGGCAAGTGCAGGCGTTTTTCGCAGCGTCCATTACGGAAGTAATTGGAGCTGTTTTTCAATGGAGCCGATGAAAAACGGCTCCAATTATGTCTCAAGAAGTGACATGCACTTCTTTGACGCGGGCGTCTTTTCACGCGCCGTCTTTTGACAGTGGCGCGTAAAAAAACAGCCGGTGTGCACAGAACATCGTAACCCCATTGATTTCAGTGGGCAGATGTTTGCCGGCGCTTTGGAGCCGTATTTTCGGACGTAATTCGAGGTGTAAAACGCCCGAATTACGTCCGTAAATAGGTTGTGTGAACATACCCTTAGGATCAGAACTACGAAAATGTATAACAGTAATGTGAACTCATATTTTCTAAACCAGACAAAATACCAGATAAACCCCTTTGAAGATGCCGGTCATTTGCTGTATTGCACATGCATATAGGCCTGTACGCAAGGTGTTGGTCATTTGTGTATAATGTGGGTAAACTCCGGAGGTCCAAAGGGTCCCACATTGGGAATATGAGTTACCAAGCCACAAAGTGGGACATTCTATAACTGTTCCTCCATGATGAATCATCTAACTAATGTCTGAAAACATCTAGGTCAACTGAACTACTGTTTTCCTATTCTTTCCTTTTTATATGGTCAAGTACAATTGGTATATTGACCTGTCACCTTCTGACTGCATTAACTAACATGCCTGATTTTATTTGGATTATTTTTTTTTTCATTGGATACATTTTTGCAGGCAAAAGCCCTTTTGCTATTAGACCATTTGAAATATGTCCAGCAGGTTTTTGTCGACATGGTGTCTCTTATGATGTGTTTGTGTTGCAGAGGAAGTGCTACATAGCTATGCTGCTCACTGGTGGTCTCCAGATGGATCTAGGCTTGCCTACCTGTCTATCAACAACACACTTGTACCTCACATGGAGCTGCCACACTTTGTTGGTGCTGACTATCCAATATGTGCCCGATATGCCTACCCTAAGGTATGTAACCAGCCTTGTCCTTTGTCAGCTTTGTGTCTGTGCTTCGGTGGAGAACAGAAATTATTATTTCTAATGGACAAGCTTTATGGGTGCGTGTTTACAGAATTCCAACTATTATTCATATTTGGGTGGCATCTATAAAAGGCTGAAGAGCTCTGAGTTAAATGGGGACTGTGTATTGTGCCATTCCTTTGTTAATCCTTCTGGAAATGTATGAATAGATGGACATCTGGGTGTAAGGGTGCAGTCACACGTGAGAGATTTTGTTTCAGGAATTTTCCGCGACTGAAAATCAGTTCCATTCCCCTGAATGTGGTTGTTTCTGTGGCGAGATGAATTTCTGCAAGTTACATTCAGATGAATTTAACTGATTTTCAGTCACAGAAAATTTCTGCAATAAAATCCGCCACGTGACTGCACTCTTACCATTCTCCATGTCAATAGGATGTGTCCCACCACAGTCAGCCCAATTATTGCTTACAATGTCAGACTGTGTGGGGACACAACCAGGGGCATAGCTAGGAAAGACTGGGCCCCATAGCAAACTTTTGACTGGGCCCCCCTCCCCTCCACTGGGTGCCACACACAGCCTAGATAGTGCCCTCCTGTGGATTGTGCCATACAGCCCCCCCTGTAGATTGTGTGATACAGCCCCCCATGTAGATAATGCGATACAGCTCCCCCCCCCTCCCCGGAGATTGTGGCATACAGCCCTCCCTGTAGATTCTGCCATACAGCCCCCCTTGTAAACAGTGCTATACAGCCCTCCCGGTAGATAATGTCACACCCCCCTTGTATATAGTGCCACACAGCCCCCTTGTAGATAGTGCCCCCCTCCCCATGTAGACAGTGCCATACAGCCCCCCCTGTAGATAGTGCCCCCACCTCCCCCTTGTAGATAGTGCCAAACAGCCCCCCACCTCCCCCTTGTAGACAGTGCCCTCTGCCTCCCCCTTGTAGACAGTGCCCCCACCTCCCCCTTGTAGACAGTGTCCCCCACCTCCCCCTTGTAGACAGTGCCCCCCCCAAACAATTAAAACAAAAACATTTTATTCACCTAGGCCCCATTCCCGCGACAAATGGAGCTGCTCCATAATGCCGACAGGATCCTTGCGTAGGCAGGCATGATCCAGTGATCATGGCCTGTAGCCTATTAAATTGCAGAGCAAGGAAATACCTCCCTGCTCTGCCGTAGTGTTCAATAGTATCTGCTTACTAAAGACGCAGTTAATATTGAATGTGGAGTCGCTAACTCTGTAGCAGCTATAGCGGCTGCTAGCAACGCCACCGGGCATGGGGGTCCGGGCTGGCGGGCGACATGGGCCCCCTCATGCAGCGGGACCCGTAGCAGCCACTATGGCTGCGATGGCGGTAGTTACGCACTGGACACAACCTACTCACAAGTGCAATTTGAAATATCCAGTTGTCAATTAATTCCTAGATTTCCAGGAGGAATAGCAAAGGAACATTGCAAAGATCTAATAAAAGATGCCCCCAAATGTATGCATGTACAGTAGTTCAACTCAAAAGCCCATTTCACTTTACAATATATACATTTGCAATTATTTATATAAAGTTATGTTCGGAGAGCGCAGAATTAAACTTCCTCACTTCTGCCCCTCCGTCTGGACTTATGTGCCCTTTAGCTAATTTAGGCTTGATGATAACACTTGTCCTTGGAAGAATGGCTTACTATCCAGTGAAGCTGAAGTACGACAAGATGTGTAAAGCATTTTAATTAACCGCCGAGTGATTATTAAGGCCGTCATTAGCATATAGATTTGCAAATAAACTTTACTGAAGCCATTTTGCATGTCTGGCTGTTATAAATGTCACCACGAGTTATTGATTTAGGTAAAACACTGTCCTGGCCTTCAGTTTAATGAGAAATAATTACATTCTTGAGTCGCCTGTTTTGCATTTTCCTCAGTACTTTTGCTTCTGCAGTGGAGCTGTTGTTTCCCGCTACCACCACTGTCCCCTTGCCAGTGCTGTACACAGTGGCGCGCAATTATCATTAAAGTTGTTTGAATGGTTTCTGGCGCTATGTGAAAATGTATTTACCTGAGTGATGTCTGAGACATATGCCACACACACAGCTGATAAATGTTTAGAACAGTATAGACATATCAATTAGGGGCAAATTCTAAGACAAGTATAACCTGGAGTACATGTACTCCATCCATTTTTATAAGAGAAAATATTGATAAATATGTTGCACTATTTCTGAATAATAAGCCACTCTTTCTTCATTCTTATTTCTTTGTTATGTGTTTCATTTTTTAGGTATGAGTTTCAGAATTCAGGCTCAAAGTAGACCTGTCACTGGGTCGTATAAGTTGAACTGGTTTACTAACCTGAATAGCGCAGTCTCCCTGATTCCAGCGCTGTTTTTCTTTTTCCCTGGAATCCGCTCATTCCACAGATATGGCCACCTGTTGTTTTGGCTCCCAATATGCTGTAGTTAGCCAACTGGGTGGAGCTAGCTTCCCTGCCTCTAATGCTGACCAAGAAGCGTGGGGCAGCATGAGGGTAGCTCACGCCCTGTTGCTACATACAGCAAATTAGAATAGAGGGCGCCAACACAACAGCGGGCCACGCATATGTCTGGAACGAGGGGGGTCCAGGAAAAAAAAAACACCACTGGAATCAGGGAGACAGCGCTAATCAGGTCAGTAAACCAGTTCAACTTATATGTCCTAGTGACAGATCCTTTTTAATTCAATGACCGATAAGTGTAGGTGTCTATCTGTATGCATAATTTGGGTGCATTTAGTTTCTCTTGAAAGTCTACATTTGGTGAACTTACACTAATATCTTAAAACATTGAATAAACTGCACAGGTCTATACTTACTCTTGGAATAGAGATTTCACGAAACACAGCTGGTGTTTTGTCAGTGGCCGGCATCGTAATTGGCAGAATACATGCTGAAATAAGTGGCAGCCTGTAACCTGCTAAAGAATTTGCATGTCAATGCTGGGCTATAAATCCTCCTTTATCTTTTAATGGATTGCTTACATGGATAATACGTATGTAAGTATATATAAGGAATTTGCTATTTATGCAATTCACTAAGATATAAGTATGGATTAAATTAATGTGAACCTATGTTTTAAAAGGGGGGTAAAGACATGCCTATCTTTGCATGAAAATGGGCCACCAATACTTCTTACCAGGGTCATACACAACAGATATAGTGCTCCATAGCAAACCTCAAAATGCTCTTAATTGACTGGTCTGGCAAATGTATATCCACCATAATGTAAGAATATTTATTTAGGGTTCAGACCTGCATTTTTCACACATACAGGTCCAAATACCCAAATACACAGTCATAGCAAAACAATAAAATGTTGGCTGCCTGCTGCCACCACTAGGGGGAGCAAACATCATAGGCATGTACAGTACAAAGCTAGTATTGAACTCAGTGGAAGCTGTAAAAAAATATTTATGCAGTAAGCTACCCCTAGTGATGCTTGTAGGTAAAACCTAAAACTGTATGATAGCAAGCGGTTCTTTGCCATGCCCCATCCCACCATAGGCCCCATAGAAGTTCCATTGTCTGCCTTTAAGGTAGATACACCATTGCTTTTAACTCCTGTGTATCGTTTTCATACATCATAGCTTAACCTGGTCAAATAACCTGAAAGCAACAGCGAAAGGGGAATTTATCATGAGGGGAACATACAATTAAGGGAACCCAAGATCAGTGCATTACCCACAAACAGAATATCACTGTCATCTATCCTCATAATTATCTTCACCATAGTCTGTATATACAAACATAAGCTTCTAAAACTGGATAAAATTGTCTGGAAAAGTGTAAATCAGACTTCAATACTTTTAAAAGTCAGTATAACTGATTCTATGGTGCCACAAATAGCTGTATGGCAGCTTTGCTTTTTCATGTATATTTTTTATAATATTGGTAACATTTTAGTCTGTAGAATTAGTTTAGCCTTTGACATCCTTGGTAACCTTAATTTGTCACTAGATCAATTTATGCCCCATATATGCTCCAGCTACAGACAACATCGTAGGCGATCCATCAACTAGGCATTAAAAACTACTAGTACTTGGTACACAGATTAAAGACACACAGTATTCCAATGCAGATTCACAAATAATTCATTAATACTATCTTTGTAACTTGTTACATCTGGACTCCTACATTCCCAAGAAGAGAGCAGAATAAAATGGGTGATGTTATTGCCATCTTTTTTATTATTATGTTTTATTAAAGAGGCTCTGTCACCAGATTCTAAGTGCCCTATCTCCTACACAATCTGATTGGTGCTGTAATGTATATAACAGTGGTTTTTATTTTGAAAAACGATCATTTTTCACCAAATTATAAACAGTTTTAGATTTATGCTAATTCGTTTCTTGATAGACAACTGGGCGTTGTACAGAGGAGTGTATGACGCTGACCAATCAGTGACCAATCAGCATCATACACTTCTCATTGTTCCAGACCAGCTTCTTTCACTGCACAATCACACTGTAACAATGGGCTGGAACAATGAGAAGTGTATGACGCTGATTGGTCACTGATTGGTCAGCGTCATACACTTCTCTTTACAACGCCCAGTTGGTAAAAATAAAAAACACGCCCAGTTGTCTATTAAGAAACTAATTAGCATACATCTAAAATTGTTTATATCTTTGTCAACTGTTGTTATTTACATTATAGCGCCAATCAGATTATGTAGGAGAGAGGGCATTTATAATCCGGTGACAGAGCCTCTTTAAATGTATTCTTTTATTTATATCATATTATCCTATATGAAGTTTATCGAGCATTGGAGAAATCCTGCCTATTGGTTGGGAAGAGTTGTTAAAGGGGTTATACAGAGACCGAAAATTATTAGCCGTGTACTCACTGCAGTATGTGAGTACACTGCTAATATACATTCCGGTCCACCGTTGCCCTGATTATGATATTTCAATAGATTTTTACAACGATGCCAGGGGACCGGACGTCTAGTGGCATAGTCTTCCTTCATGACCACATGACCCATCGTCATGTGACCGGCCCCGTAATACTCTATGTACAAGCAGTAGCAGTAGTGCAGCAATTACATCGAGTACAGCGGGGCCGGTCACATGATGACGAATCGTGTCAACATGAAGTTAGACTGTGCCACTAGACTTCCGGTACCCCGGCAGCACTGTAAAAATCTATTAAAATATCATAATCAGTGTGACGGGGGACCAAAATGTATATTAGCAGTGTACACACATACTGCAGCGAGTACACTGCTAATAATTTTCGGTCCCCACATAACCCCTTTAAATATTCTGGTCAATTCCTGGGAAATAATTAACATTAGTGCCTTATGAATGCAGATAACTTCAAAGAACTTGCTTGCAGAGAATATCATTTCATATTCCAGTTAATGCTCATAAAATATGTTTGCTTTCTGTAATTTTGCTTCATTACAGTTTCTATTTAGTAATGAATAAAATAAAAAATAGTATAAAATCTCTTGGATGCAGAAAATTGCAAGGCATGGACTACCAATGCCCTTTAGTTAATTTTTAAAGCACTTCTTTAAAAAAAAAACACCAGAAAATATCCTTTAAGTTCAGCCATTTTTGAGATGACATACAACAACCTCATTAAGTTTAATGGAACCAACTTTCAGTCGCAGAAATTTCTGCAACAAAATCTGCTGTGTGTGAATCCACTTTTTTCAGAGGCAGACAGCATGGGGTGCGTGTGCAAGAACAGTATATAGACCCCTTGCTTTCCAACAGCGCATCATAGCGCAGTCCCATTTTGTCTCTGACAATGGGTCAGGAATTGGGAGCCGTGTAACTTAGTTTCAGGCATTGCCACAAACAAAAAACTGTTAGTAATGTGTAAAACATAAAAAAAATAATTCTATATGCCACACAAGTACTACGCTCATTCATGTGCCCATTTTTTTTTTGTAAAACTTTGACTCCAAAATATTGACTCCACCAAGTTTTATAAGTGAGTCTTACTTTGATTTAACCCTGCTCTTAGCACAATTGAGAGAGGCTATCATTAGACACCCCTGGACACCCAAACTGATGTCACATATGGGGCTCCTGATATAGATCATCATGGATGGGGGGCGGGCGGAAACATGTATCTTGGTGTTTATATCAGTAGGGGTAAAGTCTATAATATCTGCACTCATTTGTTGTTGACAAATAATATGACTAGTGCGTATTCCTATATCTGTATACTCGCTAACTATGTAGACTTTTTTCTGTGCAGTCACCAGATATTGTTTTCAATATTTCCAGGCGGGACAACCGATTCCTCAAGTAAAGGTCTTTGTTGTTAATCTGCATGGTCCATCACACACTGTGGAGATCATTCATCCTGACACTTTTGAGTACAGGTAAAGCAACGCCAAACAAGGCATTTTTTTAAATAAAAACTTAACAGGTGTTACTTCCAGTCATTCCCTTTAAAATCTCTTAGCATATGTATCTCAGCGTGAACAGTCAAGTTCAACGCAAGTTTGATTAAAAAACGTCTAAAAATCAGGAGCTGTTTTCCCTTGAAAACAGCTCCGTATTTTCAGACGTTTTTGGTTAAGCGTGTGAACATACCCTTAGGCTGGGTTCACATTATGCTTTTTTCCCTTTTTTGTATGCCCTTTTAAATAGCGGGAATTATCTGCACTTTTGTTTCCCAAAGTCTTTCAACTGGAATCTGGTTTTTAATTTAATGGTCATAAGCTTGCAGCTGAAGTGCTTTGTCAAAATGCGCAGGTAGTTACCGCAATTTAAAACAGCCATGTATTTGTGGACTGCTTTTCAAAAGCGCAACAAAAACGTGACAAACGCACAATGTGAATCCAGCTGTGTATAATGACATTATGGGCAGTTGTCATTTGTTTGGAGTTCAATTATATTAGTGATTAAATATGAAATAAACCATAAAATTGCTTCTCCCTTCTCGATAGAGCTGGATTTGTTTTTCCTCTTTCAGGCATTTTCTTTTACTTTTTGTGCAGCGATCAGATGTTTGGTGTGAGTGAATAGGAAAATATTATTAGCCTTTCTCACAATGCATTGTGTATGGTGTTTTCATGCAGTTTTGACCTGGTGGTGCTGTAGACATGGTATATTTTCTGCCATTGTGGTTTTCATGTGGTTTTCATTGTGGTTTTATGAGCATTATATTTTGTCGGTTTTTAACACACAAAAAAGTTCTGTGGACATGCATTCACAAAATGACACCAAATGAAAAACGCCACAAAAAATGCCTTAAAAAACACATGTTGCATTTGAAAACCACCAGCGTTTTTAGAAGCATTTTTTGATGCAGTTTAAAATGCCAGAAAATTTCTGTGTTGGAAGAAGGCTTAAGGGTATGTTCAGACGGAGTGTTTTAAGGAGTATTTCGGGGCGTTTATGCCTCGAAAAATGCCTGAAAAAATGGAAGCTGAATGCCTCCAAACATCTGCCCATTGATTTCAATGGGAAATATGGCGTTCAGTTCCTAAAGGGTGTTTTTTTTACGCCTCGTTTTCCAAAAATGGCACGTAAAAAGACGCCCGCGAAAAAGAAGTGCATGTCACTTCTTGGGATGTTTTTGGAGCCGTTTTTCATTGACTCTATAGAAAATCAGCTCCAAAAACGTCCGTAAAAAACGCTCCGAAAAACGTGAGTTTGCTTAAAAACGGCTGAAAATCAGGAGCTGTTTTCCCTTGAAAACAGCTCCGTATCTTCAGACATTTTTTATTTTGTGTGTGCACATACCTCTAGTCTTGCTTTGTTACTATTGTGCTTTAGTGCTGATATTTCCAGTCTTTTTCTTCTAGGGAGTACTATATCAACCTGGTACTGTGGGTAACTAACACTCAACTTGCCGTGCAATGGCTAAACCGGCCACAAAACCTGTCTCTTCTCACCATTTGTGATGCAACTACTGGTGCCTGCGTGGAGGTGAGTTCTTATTTCATTTACATTAGTATCTATACACCTATGTTACCTATGGGTAGGAGGGGAAAAAATAATAAATGTTGTCACAAATCCTATCTAACAGACTTGGGTATGTTTTTTTTTTGTTTTTTTTAGTTTATTCACATAGTGGCAGATGCCACAGTGTTACACATCTGGCTGGCTTATACTTACAAATTAACATTAGCAAAGGTCATAGGATCTTGTAATCTTCAAGAAAAATTACAGTAACGGTAAAGCAAAAATGAAATATAGGAAATGCAACCCCCTTAGGAATTTCTCAGCATTCTGATCTGGAGTCGTGTTTCTTAGGGATGAGCGTGGTAATGATATAATTTGTCAACCTTTTTCACCCCCTTTAGCAGAACTCTGCATAAAGACATCATAAGAATAGTGTACAGTACTGAATTAATATTAATGGTGTTTGTTTGTATGTTATTCGATCAGCAGACTGAGAAGAAACCACTCAGTTCAATTTCTTGTTAACAAGGAAACTCAGCACTCTCACATAAATATGAGACATTAGCTGCCCCACAAAATTTGCTGCCTGGGGCAACTGCCTCATTATGCACTGCGATGCTAGATATAAATCTTCTGTATCCTTTATGCAAATGTCAGGAAATACTGATAGTTGTATGAGAGTTGTTTCAGTTCTTTTCTATGCTATGTTCCATTGTAGTAATTGTGTATAAAATAAATAGTAGCTATAAATTATACAAACGTAATGCAAAATCTTGAATATATAATGTTCTGGGAATTGTGCTTTCCAGACACAATTAAATAGAGTGGTCCAATCAAGTCGCCCACTGTAGTAGGTAGATACCAACCTACCAATTCGACCTGCCAGACGCTCCCAAAATGTAGCAACAAGAACTTTATTATTCCAGTGAAACTCTGTGGCTAAGATGTAAAACTGGGTGGCATATTGACCTACAGTAGAGATGCCTTGGCAGATCTTGGGTAATGTTGAAGCCGCAGGTGATGCCCGACCAGGTTCCTCAAACACGTTTTCAAAAGTCATAAGGCACACTTGAATGTCGAACATGATAGGATCATTCCACTCCCATAATGGTGATCTCCATGCCAGAACCTCTCCAGTCAGTAGAGACAAGATGTAGACTACCTTAGCCCAGTCAGAAGCAAACTGATGCGCCATCACCTTAAAATATATCATGCATTGATTCAAGAACCCCCTATAGGACTTGAAGTCACCTTCATAACGAGGAGGATAGATGCAATCCAGGACTGAAGGCAGCAGCTTAAGGTGATGGCGTTGGCCCCACAGGAGAAGCTGGAGTGGATATGGCATTTAAGCGAGAAGACACAGTTGGTAATAATTGTTACAGCTGATTGTGGCGGACACGTTGCTTGGATAGTTCTTGGGCCAGATCAGAAACTTCAGGCAGGGGTATGTCAGCCGGGTCCATGGCCTGAGAAATCTGTCATGGGCCTGTAGGAAAGGGCCTGCAGAGGACGGTGTGTGAAGCCACTGTGTCTCCAACGAATTTGACGTGGGGCTAAGCCGGGGGGCGGAGTCTAAGGGGACACCAGGTATTCACTCTTTAACACCTATATAGGCGTCTGGACTTCGCTGCCGGAGAACCCCAGGTCGCTACCCCAAAGTAGTCTCCCTTGACAACAGCCAACGTAAACAGGTGTAGTACAAAATCAGTAGACAGTATATACAGGTATAGCAAGGTGTGAATTGCGCTAAAAGTTTGGTTTACACAGTACGGTTGTTTAACACATTTTTAGCTAAAACTGGGATTGCATGAAAACGAGAGAATTAAAGCTTTCCCTCTAATTGTGGTCTTGGCTTGAAAAAAATAACAAGTGGCCATCTCACTGCAATCGTTCTATGTGAATCTAAGTGTAGGCTTAGTTCATATGTACCGTTAGCGGTGTGGCAGAATGGCGAGCAAAACAAGCTCATGATCTCCTACAATTCAGCGTGTTTAAATTCTCCTCTCACATGATGATGACTATCGCTTCTGTCATAGGCCAGTGTCAGTCGGCCATAATACACCAACATTTCAGGGTCCAAATTACAACTGCAACACCACGACTTTATATCCATGTTTGTAACAAATGTTCTGGTGTAAATGTCCATACGTTCATCATATCTCTCTGGATTTGCCTATGTCTATGTCTAGATTTTACGAAGAGGTAAAAATGACTCTGAGCGCTTTACTAATGTCATGCTCATTACTCCATGTGATATTTCACACATATCCGATGCTTTCATTTGATTCATAATAACAGTGCTTTAAACAATGACAAATTATTTTCATTATCACCAGTGATCACTTACTGACATCAGCATGGCCATCTCCAGAACAACATCCCCCTTGTCATCTCTAACACAAGAGGACAATACAGCCTTGTCTATCACAGATCTCATAGCTATCCAGAGATGCTTCATTGTCAGCAGAAGCATAAGTATCTCCATATATTGCCATTGGACACTTGTCATCATGCTCCCTCTCATCAGCACGCGCTCAAGATAATAATGCTATTACTTATTGTATATTTAGAAGTACAGAACGTCGTCGGATGTGTGGATCAGCACTCAGGTAAAGACAGCTCAGTCATCTCATAGTGCTTTTTTGTCATCAAGGGGTTTTCAGACCCATTAAAAATCAAGTTAAAATTGTTGAAATTGTTAAAATTAATCGAATACACCTTCCACTGGTCACTAGGGTCCCTGCCTCTTCCTGTTGTCAGAGATTTTGACAATTCAGAGCTCACTTTACACAGATATAGTTTACACTATGTACCAATACTAATGTAGTCATAAGAGTGCTGGCCGCACCACATTCCCTATTACGCATCACTATGGATGACGCGTCATCACTGAGGTTTGAGATTGGCTCATGTGACCTCAGATGACGCATCATGGTACAATGATGACAGGATGCAGGGGGAACCCCAGTGAGCTTGACCGTGAGTACAAAGGGAAAGTATATTCAAAATTTTGTTTTATTTTGCTATTTTAAGCCATGTAAATTTTTAGGGTTCAGAAAATACCTTTACTAATCATGTCTTCATTCACAAAGAAAATAATATGTAGACTTCACATTTACTGAAGAGAGTTAACAGTCACAAGTCATGTTAAAACCTCAGTGATGCGGCAGCAATTTCTAAATTGAATTTTAGGAACCTTATAAAAATACAAAAAAATTTATTCAGAATTTCACTCACACCATAGTTCAGGATAGGTAACAAAAAATTTTCTGTTGTTATTATGTCAATCTGCTGACTAATGCATGTTGTATGAGTTACCAAAAGGAGTTAGAGGAGGGAAGTGACAACTACTCGGAGCATATTTCTGGTTAAAATGTTTTATCAGTATGTATAGGATTTTGGAATATGAATGTATTTAGGGTAGAAAAATGTTCATGTCTGACTCAAATTACTCTTGAACTGAAATGTTATGCTTCACTGCCTGGTTTAGCTGTACTTATGGTTAAACTGATCATGAGAATGAAGATGTATATGAGTTACGTGTATCATTGATCAGTGAACATGCTAAACTTCTCCAAATGCTAAACCCCAAACCCCTTTCCACAAAGACCCTATAACATAAGATTTGGCAGAAACATGCAACAGCAACAGAAACAGCTAATTTTATTGTTCCATTTATAATCATAAATACATCTTAGCGGAGCCTGGCCTAAATCGCGCTACCTCAACTCCACCACCTTGCCAGCCAGACCATGCATGCACATAGCAGGATTTTGGGGCAGCCAGCTTCACAGCTACTCAACCCCCTTGAGGACCAGCTGCACAGCAATACCCAGCCTGTACCATGCCATTGCTTGTTGTAGTTTCATGATTCCAACTCACATAAATAAAAATCTGATCACCATAACAAACAAAAACACTTAACTCTACCCCCTACTGTTGCTGAAAAGTCTAATTGTGTGGGCAGGTAAATCCCAAAAATTTCTGCCTTAGCTCTCACATGGCCTCAACTTTTTATCCCCAAAACCCCACCTGTCTTTCCCATCTGGCCCAGTCAAGTCTTCTGTATTTCCCGATGCATAAATTACCTATTGTCCCTAGAACCATAGCCCCGACTAACTGATACCCCCCTTCTACTCCCCCCTTTTGTCTAAACCTATAGTGAGGACGTACAATCGAGACCATCACTATGCTACACACATAAGCATGGATGGCCCATTTCCAAGGCGTGGTGTATCCTCTGTAAGGGTCCATAGTGGATAATAATTCTGTTATGTCACAGGGACCAATGTAATTGTCTAGGAGACATCACCACTGATGACTTCATCAGGGAAATACTGTCTAGGGAATCAGTGCTTGTGATTACGTCACTGGGGTGATGACGTCAAAATAGGAAACATCAGTGACATTGTCTGACGCATCCGACCTCAGAATGTCAATTTTTTTTTTACAATTTTTTTATGTAGGTAAGATATATCAGTTTGAAGTCCAGGCTGTTTAGCTGCAAAGGACTGCCTAGACTTGATACAGTTGAAGCAAATTCACACCAATAAGAAATATAAGGCCCGCAGGGAGTATCGGCATGTTCCTATTTACTAACAGCAAATAAATATTGGAAATGGTGAGGAATTAAAATACAAATTATGTTAGAAAGGTTAGAGCTTTATCTACATTAAACCTGAAAACACCTTCAAAGTGGTCTCGTGAATGCAATCCTTTTCTGTATGCCCCATTAGGAAATATGTTTGCCATAGATGGGTCCCCGCACACTGACCCCCCCCCCCCCCCCTTACAAGCTGGAAAAGAAAGCCACTTGGAAAGGCTTGCTCTCACAATGGTGGAATCAGCCCGTCCATGTAATAAATGGTTGGCCAGTCAGATGCTGCAGGGAAAATATATGTTATCCCCGGAGCTTTCTGAATCCGTGCCAATGACTGAATCCTATATGAGGAAGTCTATCTTTTGCACAGCAATGCATACCAGGACATATTGATAAGCCTAATCCATACCCGGTCAGGAAAACCCTTAATACATCCTCATAAATTACTCCCCAAAGAAGCCGCGATAACAGAACAGCTTTCATTAAAAGCTGCTTTGTTTATATGTGGCTGAAAATTAAGCACGTTTCTAATAATGAAACCTCCAAAGGCAAACTGGTGGAGTGCTACTGTTATCCCCGTGGCACCATTTTAATTACTTTAAAGTTGCATCCGGTGCATTGAAAATGAGGAGGAACCTTCATTGTGATGTCCTACTTTCTTCTACGCTGAAATTATTGCATAATTGACTTTACTACATTGTTTTATCTTCTTAAAAATTTATTTCTGTGTCTCTTTATATTATTAGAACACTCTGCTCTTTTTTGCAGGCTGCCCCTTTATTTTCTGCAGACCTTACTTTCCTCCTGGTACCAGCGAAGCAGGGTGGACAGGGGGAATATTTCCATATCACCATGTTCTCCACACAGGTAGTGATGATATATGAATAAAGTCACCATCAGTATGTTTAGAATCCTAAATTATCTTAGCGCCACACACGGCATGGAAAGCAAATTCAGTCTTGAAGCCAGTGGTGTCCAGGGCAATGTAATTCAATAAGGCTTATAATTTTAATAGTGAAGAGCATTGCCTTAAAAAAAAAAAATACCTTGTCACCAAGTCATTATATTTTGTGAAGTCTTTTAGATTCCTATTTAACTAATTAAAAGGGCTATGTAGGGACCGAAAAGTATTAGCAGTGTACTCACTGAAGTATGTGAGTACACGTCTAATATACATTTCGGTCCACTGTCGCGCTGGTTCTGATATTTTAATAGATTTTTATACCGCTGCCGGGGGAACATAAGTCTAGTGGCACAGTCTTCCTTTATGATGACACGATCCTTTGTCATATGACCGGCCCCGATGTACTCTTTGTAATCAATGTACTTATGCAACTGCTTGTACAGCGAGGCCGGTAACATGACGACGAGTCGTGTCGTCATGAAGGAAGACTGTGCAACTAGACTTCCAGTCCCCCGCCAGAGCTATAAAAATTGATTAAAATCTCATAATCTGCGTGATGGGGGACCAGAATGTATATTAGCGAGTGTACTCACATACTGCAGTGACTACACTGCTAATACTTTTCGGTCCCCACATAAACCCTTTAAAGGAATTTCCCAAACTCATAAAATACCCACGGGCAGGCTTCAAAATCACTAAAAATAACAAACTGTAACATATTACCCTTAAATCCTGCACCCTGATGTCAGTATGGTCGAGGGGGTAACATATTTCTCTGTAAGTGCTAAAAATGTGAGTTGTACAATGGCTAATTCCTGGACTAAACTACAAAAGGAAAAAAAGGTTAGGGACAGAACATACTTGACATATGAAGAATGCATCTTAATAGTTGAGCTAAGAGCAATTCTTTATTTTTGTAAAAAGATGTCCACAATTTAACATCATTTTGTTTTTAGGTCCAATGTTCTGTGTTGATTAAGCTATGTTCACATCACATTTGTGATGTCCGTATAACACGAATGTCCATAGGGCTCCATTAGCCAGACGGTGGCAAAAAGATTGTCTTTTTTGTCTATGTCAGGCTTGTATACATCAGTATATCTTTTTTTTTTTTTTTTTAAAGTATGAAATAGCAAAGTAAACTGTACCTTTTCATTCTGCCAGATCAAGCAAAAAAAAAAAAAAGTATACTGCGAATATATGTGTTTTACCTTGGGAGCCTATGGGTGACTGGGTGACGTATGCAACTGTATAGCAAATGTCACAGGTATACATTTAATGTATACGTCATGGGCTTTCAATAGTCTTTCATGACGTATACATTAAACTGTTACCAATATAGTCTATGGGTAAAGGATATGTTAAACGGATGCCTAATAGTGGCATCTGTCACCCATAGACTACACTAGTATCCGTTTATCGGATACGTCATAGACTTTCATGAACTCAGTTCATGACATCGTTTTAACCGGATACCAATTAAGTCTTTGGTAACGAATGTCATTGTTAGGCATCTGTCACAGCCCATGTGCAATGTATAAATCAGGAGCTTTTTCCCAGCTTATACATTAAACGTAGGCCAAATACGTTATGTGAATATAGCCTAAATGTATCTTTATAGTGGTCATAGTTACTTTTCTTTCTGATACAGTGATCACCTGCATAGACATAGAGTTAAATGAAAAAATTGTGGCTGCCTGCAGCTACCACTAGGGGGAGCCAAGGAGTTTACTGCATACTGGTTTACTATTGAGTTCAATGTATAAGCCATATGCAGCAAGCTCCTAAACTTCCCCTTGTGGTGGCTGTAGATAGACATTGTTTACAAAGTTATGTAACTATGAATACGCGTCATTGTTAGGCCCCTGGCTGCATTGACTGTGGTTTTCATCTACAGCATGTTGTTGTAGTGTATGATCAGCTAATGTACTCTTATCTTCACTACAGCTAGGTGGGAAGGAAAACTCTTTACAAATGTTGACTTCTGGGGAATGGGACGTGACAAGCATTGTGGCCTACAATGCAGACAACAAAACAGTGTGAGTATTGACTTCTGGGGTAACTGTTGGGTGACTAACCGGTAATGGGATTAATATGGTCATGGTGTACTAGGGCATGCTTAGATAATATAGGGGGTAATGCAATTTACTGTAGACTCCCTTCTAAATAAAAGATCCATAATGAATGTATGAGGTCATGTCTATTAGAGTACAAACAAACCACCATTCAATTTGCTACATATTAACTTTGCTCTGACTTTTCATCTCTATTGTATATACATACCAGTTATTTCCTGAGCACTGAAGATAAACTCAGAACAAGACATCTTTACAGGTAAGAAAAATTAGGCTCCGTGTTATTTGCCCTTTCCTGCCTCCCCCACCCCCCATCATATATACCCTACCTGCCCTCACCAGCCACATTGAACTTGATGCAGCGGTGTAAACACTGGAGGCAGTAAGTCATATTATGGTTGGGTACACTATTACATTTTTCACTTACTGATCTTTGTCTGAATATCACCATTCCCAATACATTTGTGTGCAAACCTACAAATCCAATGACATTCAGATTGGAGAATAGCGGTCAACTCCCTCATCTTGATCCATCAGCATCAACAGCACTGCTCTTGTGCCCAGGATCACAGGTTTTGTGCCCTAAAACATTACAGCAGTCACGATTATACAGGGTTATCAATAAGCGGTCATTTCAACAATAATGACGAATAGGGTGCTGCTGCCATGCCACGTTAATGATCCGCCTGTAGTAGAAGTAACAGAAGTGTTTGTGTTGCAGCAGCTTTTGCTGTGACTAGAATACATTTCAGTGAGATTGTAGCTAAATATCCCTTCTCTTTCTCCCATCCCTTGGTTGAACTTCATGGACATATGTATTTTTTCAACCGTACTATGTAACAATGTAACTATGTGTGTGTGTTCAATATTTTATCATTTATCTCATAATCAAATATTAGATTGTTTATCTGATAGTCGAAACAGTGGGTTCAGCATAAATTGACCAAAGTATCCTTGCTTTTGTCAAACTAAAATATTTGCTGATATACTTTGGCTTTTCTAATCTTATTCTCTCTCTCTCCGTCTCTTCCCATGTATATGTATGTCTCTCTCTCTCTCTCTATCTATCTATCTATCTATCTATCTATCTATCTATCTATCTATCTATCTATCTATCTATCTATCTATCTATCTATCTATCTATCTATCTAAATATATATATATATATATATATATATAAATATATATATATATATATATATATATATACACGAGGGTGAGCCAAAAATTATCCACACTTCGGTTATTTTAAAACTTCTGTTGGTCGCACTGTCTTATCAGCGCTTTCCGTACGAGGTCGCTGTCTCTCCAGTCACTGCTGTGCAGGTTTGAACGTGTTACGTCTGTTTATTTGTGACTGCGGTGTGGAAAAAAATGGCTGCCCCACTTGTGAATTGCGCAAAAGAAGAGCAGCGTGCAGTGATTCATTTTTTGTGGTCTGAGGGTGTGTCTGGTGCCGATAATTATTGAAGACTTTGTGCACAGTATGGAGGGAGTGTTTTGTCGCAAAGACGTGTGTATGAATGGGTAGAGAAGTTCAAGGAAGGTCACACAATATTGTCAGCCATGAAGAAGGAGCCAGACAGACGCCCGTCCAAGTCCAATGACAACATTGATCGTGCACGTGAACTGATTCTATTGGATAGACTATCGCCTGTTTGGTCCCCTGAAAGAAGCCCTATGAGGATGAGGATTCGCGGCTGATGAAGAGGTGAAGACAGCGCTGCATTTGTGTCTCACAGCTCAGCCTAAAACATTTTTAATGTGGGAATACGAAAGCTTGTTGACAGATGGACAAAGTGTATTCAAAAGCAGGGAGATTATGTAGAAAAAGGTTGTATTTGTCTTTTCTGAAAGTTGATTGAAATAAATTCTACAGCCAGAGTGCGGATAATCTTTGACTCACCCTCGTGTGTGTGTGTGTGTGTGTGTGTGTGTGTGTATGTATGTATGTATATATATATATATATATATATATGTATATATATATACATATATATATATATATACATATACACATATATATATATATATATATATATATATATATGCACACACACTAGTCCTTCAAAAAGTTAATTTATTTCAGTAATTCAAATCAAAAAGTGAAACTCATATATTATATAGATTCATTACACACAGAGTGATCTATTTCCAGCATTTTTTCTTTTAATGTTGATGATTATGGCAAACAGTTAATGAAAACCCAAAATTTAGTGTCTCAGAGAATTTGAATATTATATAAATCCAATTTCAAAAATGATTTTTAATACCGAAATGTTGGCCTACTGAAAAGTATGTACAGTATGTGCACTCAATACTTGGTCGGGGTTCCGACTCTGCATGAATTACTGCATCAATGCGGCGTGGCATGGGGGCGATCAGCCTGTGGCACTACTTAGGTGTTATGGTAGCCCAGGTTAGTTTGATAGCGGCCTTCAGCTCGTCTGCATTGTTGGGTCTGGTGTCTCTCATCTTCCTCTTGACAAACCCCTTAGATTCTCTATGGGGTTTAGGTCAGGCGAGTTTGCTGGCCAATCAAGCACAGTGATACTGTGGTTATTACACCAGGTATTGGCAGGGTGGGCAGGTGCCAAGTCCTGCTGGAAAATGAAATCAGCATCTCCATAAAGCTTGTCAGCAGAGGGAAGCATGAAGTGCTCAAAAATCTCCTGCTAGACGGCTGCGCTGACTCTGGACTTGATATAACACAGTGGACCAACACTAGCAGATGACACGGCCCCAAACCATCACTGACTGTGGAAACTTCACACTGGACTGCAAGCAACTTGGATTGACGCCTCTTCACTCTCCTCCAGTCTCTCAGACCTTAATTTCCAAATGAAATGCAAAATTTACTGTCATCTGAAAACAGGACTTTGGACCACTGAGCAGCAGTGTTGGTCCACTGTGTTATATCAAGTCCAGAGTCAACGCCGCCGTCTACCAGGAAATTTTCGAGCACTTCATGCTTCCCTCTGCTTACAAGCTTTATGGAGATGCTGATTTCATTTTCCAGCAGGACTTGGCACCTGCCCACACTGCCAAAAGTACCAATACCTGGTTTAATAACCACAGTATCACTGTGCTTGATCGGCCAGCAAACCCCCCTGACCTAAACCCCATAGATTCTCTATGGGGTATTGTCAAGAGGAAGATGAGACACCAGACCCAACAATGCAGGAGAACTGAAGGCCGCTATTAAAGCAACCTGGGCTTCCATAACATCTCAGCAGTGCCACAGGCTGATCGCCTCCATGCCACGCCGCATTGAAGCAGAATTCATGCAAAAGGAGCTCTGACCAAGTATTGAGGGCATATACTGTACATACTTTTCAGTAGGCCAACTTTTCAGTATTAACAATCATTTTTGAAATTGGGCTTATATAATATTCTAATTTTCTGAGAGACTATATTTTGGGTTTTCATTAACTGATATAATCATCAACATTAAAAGAAAAAAATGCTATAAATAGATCACTCTGTGTGTAATGAATCTATATAATATATGAGTTTCACTTTTTTAATTGAATTAATGAAATAAATTAACTTTTTGATGATATTCTAATTCATTGAGAAGGACTAGCGTGTGTATATATATATATATATAAACACAGAGTTTTAAAAGTGTGTTTGCCACCCATTCATAAGAGATGTAATCTAAGGGTATGTTCATATGCAAAATAAAAAGCCGGCTGTAAGGGAAAACAGCCTCTGATTTTCAGCCATTTTTTTAGCTGAAAACATTTTTGGAGGCATTTTTTTGTTGCCATATTTAGAGCTATTTTTCCATTGACACAATTAAAAACCGCTCCAAAAACTGCTCAAGAAGTGACATGGTCCTTCTTTTTATGCGCCGTTTTTTTAAAACAGCGGAGTAAAAAAAGGCCCCATCAGAACTAAATGCCGTTTTCCCCATTGAACTCAATAAGCAGATGTTTGTCGGCATTTAGCTACCGTTTTTCCAGGCGTATTTTGAGGTGTTTACGCCCCAAAATACGCCTGAAAACACAGCGTGTGGACATACCCTGATAGTACTTTATATAATAACAATCGGAAATTTAAGGTACATGGCAAACCAATGCACATACAGAAAATAAAACTATCACCCCCCTCTTCTTTGTTCTAATGCAGTGTGGAAACATCGGGTTTTCTCAACCGCACATGTGTGACTTGTGACCTAATTCCAGGGTGCCATTTTGTGGATGTGGAATTTAGTCCTGGAGGCAGCTTCTTCATCCTATTTTGTAAAGGTGACTATATATAAAGAACATTAATAATAATTCAGTGCAGGTCTTAAATCCATGATTTTAGTGATAGATGGAAGTCCCATGAAATGGTATCCAATATTCAATTCAATCAAACTGTAGAAGTGTCATGGAGTGTTATTTGCATGTCTCTGAGCAACAGGAATGAAAATGAAAAGTCATTTAATAGCCATAATTTCACGAGCATCAGAGTTCTAGGGACCTGGGGAAGTGGAGGGAAGAGAAAATAAACATGATCAAAGATATTTGCTTAACCCCTTAATGACCGGGCCATTTTGCACGTTAATGACCAAGGATTATTTTTTGTTTTTTCATGGTCGCATTCCAAGAGTCGTAATTTATTTTTTTATTCCGTCGACATAGCCGTATAAGGGCTTGTTTTTTGCGGGACGAGTTGTATTTTGTAATTGTACCATTTTTAGATGCTTATAATATATTGATTAACTTTTATTAACTTTATTTTAGGAGAGAATTGAAAATAAGCAGCTATTCCAGCATTAATTTTCACGTTGTAAATTTACGCCGTTTACTATGCAGCGTAAAATAACATGTTAACTTTATTCTATGGGTCGGCACGATTACGGGGATACCAAATATGTAAGGGTTTTATATGTTTTGCTACGTTTGCGCAATAAAAACCCTTTTAGAAAATAATGACTTGCTTTTGCATCTCCGCATTCCAAGAGCCGTCATTATTTTATTTTTCCGTCGATGTGGCCGTATGTGGGCTTGATTTTTGTGGGCCAATGTGTAGTTTTCATTAGTACTATTTTTGGGTACATAGGACTTATAGATTAACTTTTATTTTATTTTTTATGGGGGGAATGGGAGAAAAGAGAGAATTTTGCCGTGGTTTTTTGAGGTTTTTTTTACGCCGTTCATCCGGCGGTTTAATTAATGTGTTCATTTTATTGGTCAAGTTGTTACGATCGCGGGGATACCATATATGTGTATGTGTTATTTGTTTTGACACTTTTACTGAATAAAACCACTTTTTGGGCAAAAAAAGTAGTTTTATTTTATTTTGACTGTAATTATTTTTATTTTTTTCCCCACAAACTTTATTTAACTGATTGACATTTTTTTTTAAAGTCCCACCAGGGGACTTCACTATGCGATGTGCCGATCGCATATATAATGCTTTGGTATACTTCGTATACCAAAGCATTATTGCCTGTCAGTGTAAAACTGACAGGCAACCTGTTAGGTCATGCCTCCGGCATCGCCAAACAGGCAGTTGCGGAAGACAGACCTGGGGGTCTTTGTTAGACCCCCGGCTGTCATGGAAACCCGACGGCGACCCGCGATTTGTTTGCGGGGGCCCCGATCGGGTGACAGAGGGAGCTCCCTCCCTCTGTCAAACACATTAGATGCCGCTGTCACTATTGACAGCGGCATTTAATGGGTTAAACTGCCGGAATCGGAGCGCGCTTCGATTCCGGCAGTTGCAGCAGGAGCCAGGCTGTGTATAAGAGCCGTGCTCCTGCCGCTGATCGCGTGGGTACACTGGCAGTACCCGAGCGATCACAGGACGGATATATCTGTCCTCCTGCGCGAACTAGCAGCTGCTGAGGACGGATATATCCGTCCTTCGGCGTTAAGGAGTTAATGCAGTTGGTTATTGATGAACATTGTGATCAGTCATTGTCTCATACTGGTGAATACCCGCCTGGAGGCCATGATTGAACAGTTACATAAATTCAGGATTGTGCGACTGGTTAAGTTTGTATGCTCTTAACCAAGTATACAAACCGATCTTGGATCTTGTCACCATAAAGAGTCCATGAGACAAGAACATTTTTAACAGGAGGTGGGCTAGAGAGAGGAATGGGGTATAGAGGAACAAGTCGAGCTCTGGTTAAATACGAGAGCATTAATTTATATTGTGTGAATTATGAAATTGGTGGGTTAGTATTCTAGATACTGTGGTGTTATTAAAGCAGTTTGGGAATTTTTGATTTGCATTGCATGAAGTCAATACAAGTTTGCCTTTATTATTTTTAGACATATTAAAATATATGACAGAAGAAAGTAATAACGCCAGGTTCACGCAGGTCAGTTTGATGCAGTCAAAAACTGGGCATCAAAAACTGCCGCAAACTGCCCCTTGTGAACCTGGCCTTATATTGGTTGCATACAACCTAAAAGCGAACCAAAAAAAGGGGATATGACCCTCAAAAAAATAGTATACTAATGATATACAAGAGTACAAAAATCTTTATTAAATATATTACATAATCACATAATACAGGATAAAAGAGGAACAACCTCCCCTTTTTTTGGTTCGCTTTTAGGTTGTCTGCTATATTGAGGGACCCTTGTATACGCCATTGGTTTGGTGTGAGGTTTGTTTAGGTTGTTCAATTTTATATTGGTTGCATGTCTGGTCTAAAGTATTGATTCATAGAACCAAATTCTACTATAATTCAATGTTATTCCACTTTCACATTATACTTTTGAAAAAAAAAATAATATATATATATATATGCTTTAATATTTGTCTCAAAGGGCCAGGAGTTCCTCATGTCTCTGTGCACCAAACCCACAACCCAAAAGGTAAGTGCCATATTCTATCCATGACAAGCCAGTCTAGAAAGTTATCTGCATGGGCAGGTAAATATCCATCATAGTTGAAGGAACTCTAAACCTAGAAATGAATAAGTAAACAAGAGTAAAGGGCAATGATCGGGAACGAGTGTATATATGCAGCCGGAAATTATATTTATGCGGCAAAAAAATGGTTGCTAGTCGGCAGCACATCTCCCTGTGTAAACAGAGAGATGTGCTGACGACATGATGCAAATGCATTGGGGCACATTACCGTTTGTCCCCATACTAAACGATCATTGCTCCATTTATAGGGATTAAACGATTGCCGATTGACAAGCTGTATTGACGATTGGCGCTCGTTTTAAAGAGGATCACTCACTAGGTCATATAAGTTGAACTGGTTAGTTGACCTGAATAGCACAGTTTTTATTTTTATCCTGGACCCCCCATTCCAGAGATATTGCCCACTGTTGTGTTGACTCCCTATATGCTGTGATTAGCCAACGGGGTGGAGTTAGATTCCCTGCCTCTGATGCAGACCAATCAGCGCAAGGAATCTTGAGGGTAGTTCACGCCCTGTTGTCTTACTAGAGCAAATTAGCATATAGGGAGCCAACACAACAGGGGGCGATATCTCTTGAACAAGGGGGTCTAGGGGAAAAAGAAAGACATCATTGGAATCAGGGAGACAGCGCTATTCAGATCAGTAAAAGCAGTTCAACTCATATGGCCTAATGACAGGTCCTCTTTAAAAGTAGTAGGCACAGGTGATATCTGCTCGATTAAAACCAACTTTACTTTTGCTCACACTGATGTCAGTCTGCAGGATTATCTGCATGTTCCTAAAACTAACAGTCTCGTAGAAATCCTGCAGAGAACACAGGGGTTTATTTCCTGCTAAGCTGTTCAATTGTTGGAAAGTGAATAGGTGGGAGGGTGGGATTTAGCAAAGTAGGCAGGTTTAATGTTCTGTGCCTCCTACTGTAGAAAGGACAGAGGGGGGAGGCTCCTGCTGCAGCCAGTTGTCTTAGTGTCAGCTACAAGATTGTGAGAAGGAAGGGAGAAATGGCCGATATCCTGGAACACACATAGAAGAGGAGATTAAGAAAGTAATTGCTATCATATTTTTTTCTGTTTAGTGTTCCTTTAAGTTTACTGTATTTAGCTTCTTAGAATATAGACATTATCGCCCAAAACAAATCAATTAAAAGCATCATAAAAAAGCATATTTCAAAATGTTTGTAGTGTCCAGATCTGTAGTGTAAAGAACGCAAGATTTTTAACGCTTGTTTTGATGTGGTTACTGTTGTGGTTTGTAGTCTACACAGTAGTCAGTTGTGTAATGCTGGTGAATGGAAATTTATTAAATGCTCATTTTACGCATTGCTCTTTCTAGACGATGGTGTGGGTTGTTTGCAGCATACTGTGGTTGGAAAGCAACTGCAATGGGGGAAAAAATGTATGTAATAGATAAATCATATGTGGCACTGCAGTTTCAATCTTCAATAAAAACAATTATACAAATATTTCTGTTTCTTTAAAAACTGCCCCCTAAATAGGACCAAAAGATACACTAAACATGTAAGGCTCCTTCACACTTGCGTATGAAAATCAATCAAATATGAATGCCCAATACAGATAGCTTTTTTACAATTTGTTTCATTTTTGGTCCGTATTTTGTTGACAGTTTAACCATTTTTTTGCTATTTTTGTAGTGTTGCTAAAATATGAATGGAAAAAATGAACAATTACGCACAAGTGAACCATGCAAAAACGGAACATGTGTTTTTAAAATTAACCCATTGACTTATATTGGCTAAAAAACGGTTCTAATTCGGATCCACGGGAAAACGTTACGTATTGAAAAAACAGCATTTGCATAAAAAAACGTGCATATGAAAAATGGAAATGTGGATAAAACCATTGAAATGTATTGGCTCTGTTTTTTCAATGAAATAAACTGAATCATTATGGATCCGATATACGGTAGTGTGATTGAGTCCTGACACTGCGTTTTTGGTGTCATGTTTGGTGTACCGCTGGCTTCCCCAGGTGCGTATCCAGTCTGAAAAAGGACACTGGCACAACAAGGAATGAAATAGCCTGCAAGCGTTAAATTACATAAGTTTCTACTTTGCCAGAGATTAGCGAATTTACAGAATTTCGTTTCGGGTCCGATTTTAACGAAACAGTGTCCGATTTGATTTGGTCCAAATAAATTCCCAGCGAATCTCTGAGGTCCTCTAGGACTGTATCCAAGCTCTTTAACACCAAGCCAGCATTAGTAATATCAAAGTGACAACAACATATATGGGCATAGGCAAGGGCATAACTAGGAAAGACTGGGCCCCATAGCAAACTTTTGACTGGGGCCCCCCCTCCCCTTGGTATCACACAACCCCCCCTTGTAGATAGTGCCTGCCTATAGATTCTGCCACACAGCGCCCCCTATAGATAGCACCATACAGCCCCCTGTAGATAGCGCCATACACAACCCCCCTGTAGATAACGCCATACAGCCCCCCCTGTAGATAACGCCATACAGCCCCCAACTCCCCCCCAAAAAAAAACGGCCTATAGTTTGTCCTACAAAATAGATGTAGCGGATACATGTGTGGTCGCTGGCAGCGATAAGGAAAATGGGGGACCGAAACCTCGGACTTCCAGGGTCTGCGCAGTTCAATAAAAATTAAAGGAGCGCTGGTCACGCAGGTGCACAATTCATTTCTATGGAGCTGCTGACAGACCCCGGAAGTCCAAGGTTTGTCATGGAGAACTTCAGGGGACTTTCGGTCCCCCGTTCTACTTATCGCTGGGCGTCCCAGCGATCCCACATGTATCCCCTATCCTGTGGATAGGGGATGCATGTCTTTTGTAGGAACAACCCCTTCAGTGGTGTCGCGCTCTAGCAGCCATACCGGCTGCTAACGGAGCCTCCGGCCATGGGGGGGGGGGCCGTGCCGCCTCATGCTGCTGGCCCCGTAGCAGCCGCTGCGGCTGCTACAGCGGTAGTTACGCCAGTGGGCATAGGTAAATGAATGGATGGTAGTGGTAACAAAGAGCCTGTTTAAAAACACACCGCATTGTGTTGGATTTTTTATGATTTTTAGAATATAGAGCAATCCAAAAATTATCCCTTTTTGGGGCAGATGCCTGCCGGTGTTTATATACGCATGTTGAAATTGGAAGAAGCAATGGCTTTTTAAAAAACGGTCAAAAGATGATTCTTTTTTTGGGAGTAGCAACAGGTTTGTTATTATTTCATTTCAATTAATGAAATCATACTGGAAAGTGAAGAAGCAATGACTTTTAAAAAAAAAACCTGCCCAAACATTATCACTTTTCTTTTGCAGCAGCAGCTGCAAACCTGGTGGGTGTGTGTCCAATATATAACCACTGAAGCAGCAATGGGGTGGTAACAGGCACACTGTTGCTGCTGGTGCCACATGTAGTGATGGTGGTAGAAGTGGTAAAATATAAATCTATATACAGTGTATATATATATATATATATATATATATATATATATATATATATTTAATTTTTTGGCGTGTGGCTGTGTAGGGGAAGTAGTATCATCAACAGCAGGAATACAGTATGAAACATGATGGACAAGGCAGGATGCAGCAGGCAGGCAGCGGCAGTGGCAACATTGGGCCAGTGATAAATAGCCACAGCAGATTTAGTCATTGGTATCAGGTGGAGGTGTGAAAATCCTCACAAATCCATGCCTGATTCATCTTTACACATGTACAGTGTTCCACACTTCTGGGGGACAATTTTGATGGGTTCCGTGTGATGAAGCCAACTGCCGCGCTGCATACCCTCTCTTATAGTACACTGGAGGGTGGACAAGACAGTACATGCATGCCAAACTAAGCCAGTTCCAGCCACTGGTCCAATCTGCTGACCCAGAAGTCCATGGGCTCAGGGCATCTGCTGGAGAAGGGGTGCAGTCCTGGTATGACTAAACCGTGTTGTTCAGGAAGTGCGTACCTGTTTGCGGATGCGTGTCAGGTTGGAACGGCAGCTGAAAAAAGTCTTCTATCATATTCAACAAACTGTATCGGCTGCCTTTTGCTGCTGCTTTTGCATCTTGTTTTAGTGGTAACGCTTTCAGTGGAGCATCGACTCAGCAGGGAGCGGAGAGGAGCCTTCCCATTAGACCTGCGGCCAGCAGGTGTCTAGTTGGCAAAAGCTGCGGTAACCTGGTGACAGAGTGTATCCTGGTGATACACCAATCTTGCTCCCCTTTCAGAAGCAGGAGGAAGCTTCCCTAATTTTGCTTTTAAAGCCAGAGTATAAAAGCATGGCTATTCAATAGTCATCCATTTGCTTGATGTTAATGAAACGTGATACTTGTCGGCATGTAAAGAACTAAGCATGCAGCTTGCAATGCTCGCCAACGTGCCAGAGAACCCAGTTGTTTCGTTCTCCGCACCTAACTGATGGTTGGTCATAGCCAGCGGTGGTGTCATCACTGTCTGTGACAACTCCATGTCCCCCTCAACCAATTGCTCCTCATCTTCATCCTCAAGGCATAGCTACTCATCCTCCGGCATGGGACATCCACAATGCGGGTCCCCAAAATCCACATGGCGGCGAGCAATATGTGGAAGCTATTCTTTTTCCATTCCTCGTTGCATCAGTGTAAGCGTTTGCTCCAATATAAATATCAGCGGGACCACATCGTTTATGCCGCTGTAGTCTCTACTCACAAATCTGGTGGCCTCTTCGAAGGGAGTGAGTAGTCAACACGTGTCGCTGATTAGCTGCCACTGCCTCAGCATAACAGCAACTGACCCGCTGTGTGGCTTCTCTCACCCAGACTCATTAGTTGTAAGAGAGCTTGGCAGCGCTTGAGCTTACACATATGAAAGGAGTGAAAGCAACACTCTGCCCTGTTGCTGTTGGGGAAGGTTATAATATGCCTACTGGAGGCGATGGACAACTGTGGCCTGCCGCTATAGGCCAGAGAGCTGGTGCTGACAGTGCTACTGCTACTTGAGCTATGGCTACCCACATTTTTACTGGCAGATTACGTGGCATGGGGGTTTTCTTTTACAGGGGTTTTCTTGTCCAATGCCACTCTGCCTTTTACTAAATATTTTTCTTTTTACTGAGGCACTTCTGTGTCTGTGCTGGTTATTCTGACCACAAGGCTTATAAAGAAAAAGATTCAGAAGTCAGACAGCCTCTAATCAAAGGGCACTATATGACTGCTGCTGTTATTGTTGGCTAAGCTTGATGCTAAGGAGTAAGACAATTTTACAAGTACTTTGTAGTGGTAGTAATAGAAGTAGCCATTTTATATATGAATAAGGCGACCAGTATTAAGCCATGGGACAATTTTAGGCCATATCTTATTATGTTATTTAAAATGGTTGTGGCCATGGAATTTTCTTTCACCCACCCTCCCTTATGTTGGTTGCTAATGTTTTCAACTAGTACTTACAGGCTCTGGAACCTGCCATGTGGTTTAAGTTAAACGCAGTGGATTGGTGGAGAGCTGCTAAAGCGGGAAACTGAAGTCTATTTAAAACTGAGCTGCACGGTATTTGTGGTTCCGTGAGGAGAGAAAAAGAATCAGGAGCAGCTACAGCTCAGTAACAAAGGATGGACCAGCTGCTGAGGGAAATTATCCAGAAAGCAGAAGAAAATGGCGGCAAGCTGTGGCTAAGGAGGTTCTTGGAGCTAGCACTAGCTACTTCTGGGTCTGCGGATGGAAGCAGCATAGCACTGGTGCAAGAAGAGGCGGGTCCCATTGTGTCAGTCAGGCGCAATGAGGGAGATTTGACGATGGTGGCAGCCGAGGAGAAGGTGGAGTCTTGACTGGGGAAGAAGAGCAGGAAGACTCAACACACATACTCACTCGCTTTTCAGAGCAGCAAGTGATGCTCAGCTGGTAGTTCAGTAAGAGCGGAATTGCCTGAAAGACGCCAGGCTGAGACATTGAGGGCAACACAGAGGCCAGAGGATTAGGCAGAGCGGGCTGCAGGTGAGACATCCTTTGGGAGGGTCAGTACTAATGTGATGCATGATGATGTGATGAGCCTTCATGTAGTTAGCACTGAGGTGCTTGGTCATTTTCTTGATCTGTTAAGTAGTGTGCTTTCTAAAACAACTAGTAATGTGAATGCTCAAGGTGGATGCACCGCAACTACAGTTTGGTCTGATAGTATTAGTTCTCATAGTGTATCAATGAATTTGCCAATTGTTAGACCTAATTTAGATAGACGTTAAGGAGTAGTTGAGACGTGTGAAAGAAGCATTGACGTGAGATGTCTCCACTTGGTTATGGTCTATCCATGTCTGTAAAAAAGAGAATCTGGAAGAAGTTACATATTGATATTTTATCATTGTTACCTTCTGCTAAAGAGCATGTGGTGAAGTATAAGAAGGATGAGAGGAAAAGGACCGTACCGAAGTCTTTCTTTAGTTGGTTGCAGGGCTCCTGTATCTACTCAACGGTTTTAGGAGAAAAAATTCAAAAAAATGCGCTGGTCTCTTTCATCATCTTGAAATAATTTTAGAGGCATACCGCAATTTTGGTGGTATGGTTTATTATTTATGAGTCAAACCCCCATAGGATGGCGGTGCAACCATCTATGAAGCAGGGTTCAAAAAAATGTGGGCTTATGGCTCAATATGATGTTGCCTCAGAGATCTGGCCCTATTGTCAAATAAATGAATGTTATTGGTAATATACTGTGAAAAGGGGTGGTCAACTAACTATAGATCGGAGCACGAGTGGAGTGCACCCCATGGCTAAATGCTCCAAAAGAGCCAATCAGTCTAGCCAGAAGTCATGGTTGCCAATGAGATGGCTGGTACCATGGTTAGAAATTTACCCAAACAGGGCGATGGTAGAGTTGATAGTTATATGTTTTGAATTTTACTTTGATGTCCTGCCTTTTAAAGGCAATGGTTGCCTTTGGGTGAGCAATTTGAAGTTGGTACAGCAACTGAGGTGGTAAGGCAAAAAATTGAGAATGAGGTTTTGGAAGGTTGGGCAGAAAGCCCATTTGGTACACCACATTTTGCTAATTTTAGCCTTGAGTATTGACTCTAAAATTGAGCCTAAGGGCAAAGCCACACGTGGCGGAATTGCTCTTGAATTCCGCTGCGGACACTCCGCAGCGTTAATCCGCAGCGGAGCCGTTTCTCCATTGACTTCCACTTCTATTTAGTAGGGTTAGTTTAGACAAAGCGGAAAATTCCGCTGCAGAGCATAGGCTGCGGTGCGGAATTTGGTGTCCGCAGCATGCAATGGATGTTGCGGAGTTGTGGCGGACTGGTTGCGGACTCATGGCGGAATTTCTCCATTTACTTCAATGGAGATTCTAATTTCCGCAATGAAGTCCGCAGCTGTCATGCACATGTTATGTGTGCTGCGGTTGCGTCTTGCTTTTTTGACATGACATTTCTTCATTCTGGCTGGACCTATGTATTTCTAGGTCTACAGCCAGACTGAGGAAGTCAATGGGGCTCCCGTAATTACGGGAGCGTTGCTAGGAGACGTCAGTAAATAGTCACTGTCCAGGGTGCTGAAAGAGTTAAGCGATCGGCAGTAACGGTTTCTGCACCCTAGACAGTGACTACCGATCCCAATATACAGCAACCTGTAAAAAAAATAGAAGTTCATACTTACCGAGAACTCTCTGCTTCTGTCTCCAGTCCGGCTTCCCAGGATGACGTTTCAGTCTAAGTGACGGCTGCAGCCAATCACAGGCCAATAACAGGCTGCAGCGGTCACATGGACTGCCGCGTCATCCAGGGAGGTCGGGCTGGATTCCGAAAGAGGGACGCGTCACCAAGACAACGGCTGGTAAGTATGAAATTCTTTTACTTTCACTAGGGAAAGTCCTGTCCCTTCTCTCTATCCTGCACTGATAGAGAGAAGGGAAGCACTTTTACCGCAGTCCGCAGCAGCTAGTCCGCATCAATTTACTGCACATTTTGGGCAGATCCGCCACAGAATCTGCAACGCAGATTCTGTGCGGCATTGATGCGGACAGTTGCGGAGGAAATCCGCCACGTGTGGGCATGCCCTAAAAGTTCTAGGTTCATTCATCACCTTTTATATCCCCAGAAGCCGTCATTAAATGATGAAGTAGTTTATTGTTAAAGTTTTTCTAATTTTCTCCAATAGGTTATTGATAGGGATGAGCAGATAGGTAAAGCATTTCATTATTTAGATTACTTTTTATTTATTGATCCTAGTTATTCAGATGTTTGTGTACAGATCCTTAATAGGTTTCAGTTGATGTGTGAATTTTTGGGAATCCCGTTACCTAAGGAAAAAACTGTTTATCCTTGTTCCTGTTTAGAATTTTTAGCTAACATCTTAGATTCGGTACGGATGGAGTTTCGATTGCCAGAGGGTAAATTGTTTAGAATTAGGTAATTGGGGGATTTATTAAAGGTTAAGAAGACAACTTTAAAGGAGATGCAATCCCTCCTGGTATTACTTGCTTTTGCATCAAGACCTATTTCAATAGCAAGGATTTTTTCGAGGAGCCTGTATTTAGCGATAAAGGGCCTTAAGTCACCAAGAGCTCATGTCAGATTAACAAAATCTTTAAAGAAGGATTTATGATTATGGGGCAAATTCCTGTGTACCTTTAACTGCAGAGCTATTTGGCAAGAGGAATTAATTTAGGCCATCGCTTTGGGCCTTTTTACAGATTCTGCAGGAGCCTATTTTCAAGGGCACTGGTGTGCTGAAAGCTGGCATAAAGATTGGGTAGAGAAAGAATTGAGTCATTTTAGAGCTCTACCCAGTAGTATTAGCGGTCGTGATGTGCGGTCAGTTATTTCGTAATAAGGTCATTTTACTAAGGACACATATTAAAGGAGTGCTTTATGCTCTAAATGGTCTTTCATCTAGTTCTGAACCAATTGTCAAACTTTTAAGACATTTTGTTCTGTGCTGTCTTAGGTTTAATATATGGCTAAAAGCTGTTCATCCCCCAGGTAAGCCTAATAGTCTGGCCAATTGTCTTTCTCGTTTGCATTTTGTCAAGTTTCGAAAGCTGGCTCCAGAGCCAGACGAGGAAGGTGTAGCTTGTCCCGAGCATCTGTGGGTTTTAATTTGGGATTAATTTTGGACAGGATACAGGTATCATTAGTGCCTAAAACTTGGCAGGGTTATGCGGACGCCTGGAGCTAAGGGTGCTTGTTCTGCAACATTCACAATGTTCCCGTGTCAGAGGAAGATAGCGGCTTAGCTTTGACCTTTGTTGGTTCTTTAAAAGAGCAGTATTTTTCTCCAGCATCAATTTATCGCATATTCGTGGGTATTTCGTCTTTTAGAAAAATGTTCCGTTCTCAGCCATTGAATAATTGTTTCTTGCTCAAGCAAGCTTTGAAAGGTTATACTGTGAAGCGTAAGAAGGTTGATGGCAGATGTCCAATAACTATAGATTTGTTAAACTGACTTTGGTTTTACAGGATATTTGTTATTCATCGTTTGAGAATGTTTTCTTTATAATTTTGTTCTAGCATTTTTTAGTGCTTTTAGGATAGGAGAGTTGGTGGCGGATTGTAATAAGCATTAAGGCTTCTTTAGCAATCAGTAATGTTAGGGTGGAGGAGAAGGTGTTATGGTTATTTGTGAAGATCTAAGACGGATAGTATGTGTAAGGTAGTGTAGTTGAATTTGAATGAACTGGTTGGTTCAGCGGTTTATCCGGCAATAAATATTCAAAAGTTTATTAGAGACTAGTCGGTCTGGTGGTTCTTCTTTTTTAATTCACGCTAACGGTCTGCCAGTCACAAGATGTCCACTCAGCAGTATCCTTTAAAAAAATTTTTTGGATTGAATCTGAGTAATGCGAGGATTATAGCACATTCCTTAAGGATTGGTGCGGCAATGGAGGCTACCAATGTAGGACTGAAGGATAGTGTTATTAAGAAAGTTGGCAGAAGGGAATTGGGTAGATTCGAGTTATACATATGCCAGAATTTGACAGACTCTTGATTTGTTTTTCAGGGAGGCAGCATTGTGTGGATCTGTGGGCATTCTTTTATTCATTGGACATGGAAGAGGGACTCAGTAAGGGTTTACATGGAGAATTTGAATCCTAATGTTTAACAGTTTAAAGTTTTGTGAGTAAAAGAGTTTTGCATTGGATGAATTTTAAAAGGGGTTGTCCAGTTTTATTTGCACTTATTTGTAGAATAGGAAATCATACAGTTTTCTAATATACATGTATTAGAAATTCTGCTCACATACATTTATTATAGTGCATGAGGCCCCTGTCACAGTGGAATGGTATAACCCACAGATTAGCCCTGTATACTGCATCCAGGCTAACTGAATATGACTAAACATGGCGTCAGTCATGCGACCCACCACACACGCACGCACGCACACTCGCACACACACATATACAATGTGTTGGGGCAACATAAAGGACACATCCATTGGCCATGTGAATAGGAAAAATGGTGGAATAATGATAAACAATTGATTCACTTAAGTTAAAATGTAAAAAAAAAAAACACACACAACACACAGAGGAGAGAATGAGAAGAATGTAAGAGCTGCTTCTCACAGACACTGACAGACACGATGATGAGATGTTGCTGGAGGTAGAAAACTTCTGCGCCTCAATAATCTACTATTTACCTGTTATATACCTGGACAGTGTTACCTGAATGCTAATGGTAACATGATGTGGGTCACATGACTCTCCATTCATTTATCCTATGGGTGCCTTCTTATGGGCAAATCTGTGTTATAAACCATTTTTTATATTTTTAGACAGGGACAACTGCACTAATATAGGAAAGGTAAGTGAGCAGAATTTTAAATACATGTATATAAGAAATCTGTATGAATTCCTATTCTATAAATAAATTTATAAAAAAAATAAAAAGTGGACAGCTCCTTTAACTGGTTGCTGACACAGGACGAGAATGCTCTTCTTTGCGCATTAGAACGAGCATTCTCATCCTGTGTGACAGCCAGTGCCACGCACGATCCGGAGCGGGGCAACAGCTGTAATACACAACCGCAGCCCCGCTCAAACGTCGGAGAGAAGAGAAACCTCTTCTCTCCACCGTTAACCCTTTGAATGCCGCGCTCAAAGCTGACCGCGGCGTTCATAGGAGGGGGGACTGCCCTTTGATCGCGTCACATAAAATCCCTGTGACGCGATCAAAGCCCATAACTTGTATGGACAGACAGCCCCAGGGTCTATTGAAGGACCCCAGGGCTGTCTGAACATATTTCCTGTTGTTAGGGTATACTAAGGTATGCCCTAACAACTGCCTGTGTACAATCAGTACACAGGCTAATGTACTGGCATATGTAGATCTATGCCAGTACATTACAGTTACAAAATCAAAATCAAGATGATAAATCCCTTTATGGGATTAAAAAAAAAAGTTAAATTAATGTAAAATAATATTAATGTTAAATTAAAAAAAAGTAAAAAAATACAATAAATAAACTTTTTAAAATATAAGTCCCAAGACATGAAATAATATAAACATATTTGGCATCGCCACGACCGTAAAAACCTAAACAACAAATGTGCAACATTATTTATGATGATCGGTGTATGGTGTAAAAAAAAAAATATTAAAACTGCAGCAGAACTGCTTTTTTCTGCATTTTCACCAAAATAAAAATGTATATAAATTAAATGATAATGTATTTGTAACAAAACATGGTACCTACATAAACTACAACTCGTTACGCAAAAATAGTCTCATAGAACTACATTGCACAAAAAATAAGTGTTATGAGCGTCGGGATGCAAAGAGGGAAATATAAAAAAATTGTTCTGTCCTCAAGGTCAAAATTGGCCATGTCCTTAACCCCTTAGTGACCAGTCTATTTTAGGCCCTAATGACCAAGCAATTTTTTTGTTTTTCTATAGTCGCATTCAAAGAGCTATAACTTTTTTATTCTTCCGTCTACATAGCTGTATGAGGACTTGTTTTTTTGCGGCATTAGTTGTGCTTTTTAATGGCACCATTTTGAGGTAGATATAATTTTTTGATTAACTTTTATTAACTTTTTTTTGAGAGAAATAGAAAAAAAACCCTGAAAAAAACCCTGAAATTCCGGTAAATTTCAAAGTTTATGGCTTTGATTTGTGGCTCTTCATTTTGTCTTCAGGAATTGGAAGGATTTGATGCCGGTTTGTTCTGTGAATATTTAATTAATTTATCTGATATAGGTTTAGACCTGTTTTATTGTAATCTCCAGGAGGTGATCGAGAGGGCTGTGGTGTTTGGGGGGGGGGGGGGGATGCAGTTTAGTCCACACTAACTTCTCTGGGTGAACAAGATGTTAAAGATGGACTGATGTTTATTTTTGTTTAACTGATGGAGTCTGTAGGTCTAAACTGGAAATTATGGATTTATGTGGTTGAATTATATTGATTAAGTTATTATTTAATATGTGTAACCCTAAATAAACACTACAGCCATTTATCATCCAATTTTCTGTTTTGTGTCGTTATTTACTTTGGTTTAGGTGAATTATGACTCATATCGTCCCATGAAAAAGGTGACTGGTATTAAAGGGGTATTCCCAAGATGTCATTGTTGACTCAGTGTGTTGTATTCATTAAAATACGTAACTTTGCTAATATGTTTTTTTTTTTGTTTTTTTTTAATCCACATTATAGATTCACCCACTTCTTAAAAACCGTATACTACGGTATTGATTCCGTCAAAACGACGGAACCCTTGCATAATGGAGGCAAACGTAAACCATTGGCAACGGATCCTACGGTTTCCGTTTGTGTCAGTCAGGGCTCCATTCTGATGAAAAGCTCAGACGGAACGTCGGGACGGAATCCCTAACGAATATGTGAACAAATCTTAAACCAGGTGTTGGAACATTTATATTTGTCTACTTGTAGTAGAGTACTGTAAAACTTAAAGCAGAAGGAATGCTATGTGTTCTCTATAGTTACAGAGCACAAGAGCAGGGGGAGTTGTCGGTATGAGCTGACATTCCTTCTGCTGCAATGATGAGCTGTCCGATGCTCATACTGACGGTTCCCTCTGCTCGTGGACTTTGTAACAAGTGTCTTCTCTATGGCTACAAAGCCCCACCACCTGGTTGAGACAATTGACTTTAACGGGGGAGAGATCCTGATGTGTGGAGCCACTGGACACACACAGACTGCAAGCAGAAGTAGCGCGAGGCTGCCAGGGGGCCCATCGGGGCCCGAGGCTGCCAGGGGGCCCATCGGGGCCCGAGGCTGCCAGGGGGCCCATCGCGGCCCGAGGCTGACAGGGGGCCCATCGCGGCCCGAACCGCACACAAACTTAAAAAACTATGCAGCGCTACCGCGCTGCCTGCTTCCGACTGAATCTGCATCCGCAGGACGCAGATTCAGTTAGGTTGAATGCTGGAGCCTCGCTCCAGCATTCACTCTGCCGTGAGCGGCTCGGTGCAGGCAGGCGCGATGTAGTGACGTCATCGCGCCTGTCTGCACGGAGTCACGCACAGCACAGTGCAGAGGAGGAGAAGCATCGCATCCCCCACGTGGGAACCGGGATAGGTAAGCAATTATGTTTTCTTTTTTTATTAGGTACGTACATATGGGGCATTATACTGTGTCAGCTATGGGGCATTATACTGTGTCAGCTATGGGGCATTATACTGTGTCACCTCTATGGGGCATTATACTATGTCAGCTATGGGGCATTATACTATGTCAGCTATGGGGCATTATACTGTGTCAGCTATGGGGCATTATACTGTGTCAGCTATGGGGCATTATACTATGTCAGCTATGGGGCATTATGCTGTGTCAGCTATGGGGCATTATACTGTGTCAGCTATGGGGCATTATGCTGCGTCAGCTATGGGGCATTATGCTGTGTCAGCTATGGGGCATTATACTGTGTCAGCTATGGGGCATTATGCTGCGTCAGCTATGGGGCATTATACTGTGTCAGCTATGGGGCATTATGCTGCGTCAGCTATGGGGCATTATGCTGTGTCAGCTATGGGGCATTATACTGTGTCAGCTATGGGGCATTATGCTGTGTCAGCTATGGGGCATTATACTGTGTCAGCTATGGGGCATTATGCTGCGTCAGCTATGGGGCATTATGCTGTGTCAGCTATGGGGCATTATGCTGTGTCATCTATGGGCCATTATACTGTGTCAGCTATGGGGCATTATACTGTATCAGCTATGGGGCATTATACTGTGTCAGCTATGGGGCATTATACTGTGTCAGCTATGGGGCATTATGCTGCGTCAGCTATGGGGCATTATGCTGCGTCAGCTATGGGGCATTATGCTGCGTCAGCTATGGGGCATTATGCTGCGTCAGCTATGGGGCATTATGCTGCGTCAGCTATGGGGCATTATACTGTGTCGCAGCTATGGAGGCATTATACTGTGTCGCAGTTATGGAGGCATTATACTGTGTCGCAGTTATGGGGGCATTATACTGTGTCGCAGTTATGGGGGCATTATACTGTGTCGCAGTTATGGGGGCATTATACTGTGTCACATCTATGGGGCATTATACTATGGGGGCAGCTATGGGTGGCAATATACTGTGGGGGCAGCTATGGGGGACATTATACTGAGCAATTACAAGAGCTGCAGGTCCAAGGGGGGAGACACTGTGTAGCACAATATACAAGGGGGGATTGTTGTATAGCACTATAAAGAAAGGAGCGCTGTGTATCACTATATCTAAGGGGGATTGCTGTGTAGCACTATATACAAGAGGGGGAGGGCTATGTGACGCTATTTACAGAGGGGGAGGACTGTGTAGCGCTATTTACAGGGGGCTGTGTGTGGTGCTATCTACAGTGTTTGGCACAATTATATTCAGGGGCGCAGTCTATGGTGCTATAATATTTAGGGGCACAGTGTTTGTACTATTTTATTCAGGGGCGCAGTGTTTGGTGCTATTATATTTAGGGGCACAGTGTGTGGCACCATGATAATATTATCTTTGTTTATAGGTGTGGAAATGTTGGAAAAGTGAGGAGCCAAAGACATCTGAGTGGCAAATTCTGCAGAAATGGGTCATGGCCGGGAAAAGTCGTCATGAAGTCTGGACTGGATGGAGAAGAGGAAAAAAACTACGTCGTCACCTGTGAGTCACTAGATTTATAGAGAATCTGTCACCTCTCCTGACATGTTTATTATAGGAAATCCTTGTATTTCACAAAAAGTCTTTCTGCAGTCCAGGACTGATAGACAATTCCCCTTGTCAGGAGGATGTGTCCTAGCACAGTGTGATACTGTCAGTATGTAGGGACACAGCCCTGTGACAAGGGAAATCGTAACACTGTTAATGCTTGCCCCAAAAAGTAGTGTTAAAAATAGTTACGGTGCGGCAGGGCGGCGGTGAGGAAGGGGGGCCCAAGTTTGGGTAACAGCCCAGGGCCCATGGTCTACTTAATCCGCCATTGGGCCCTGCTGTAAACATAGGAAGAGATACACTATATTTAGGCTTTACACACCGTTTGCAAGTCTACATATCTATCACACTTTATATAGACTGATGCGAACAAATCTATCAGGAAATCGTTTTTGATAACAGAAGAACACACAAGAGAAAACAAGGAGGCGCTTGCAGCACAGTAGAGATACCGCATTCTGCTGGGAATTGTAGTTTCAATGCCGTCACGTTTTTTATTTTAGCATGGGGCCGTATATTTAGACGTGTTTTATAAAGGTGCTGAGCTTTGTGGAGCCAGGAGCTCCATTGGACAATTGAGGCCATAACTTATTATGTTATTTAAAATAGTTGAGCCTGTTGAGCTCTCTTTGTCCCTTTCCGCCATTGGTTGCTAAAGGATTAGACTAGTACTTACAGGTTCTGGAATCTTCCATATTGTTTGAGCTGAGCGCAGTGGATTGTTCGAGAGATGCTGAAGCAGAGCCGCACACTGTTCGTGAGGAGAGAAGAAGAATCTGGAGCAGCTGCCAGTCGTCGTCTCAAGTTTACTGCAGTGTTTATCTGAGAGGCTTTGTCGCCCAGTTTCGCTGGGTGGACAATATATCAAAGATGGACTGATGTTAATTTTGGTTTAACTGCTTGAGTTGGTAGGAGTAAGGCCTCGTCCACATTTGCATTGGAGGCTCCATTAGGGGCCTCCATCGTAGATCCTCCCGAAAATACCGGAAATAGCACAGCATGTCCGGTAAAACCACGAACACCCCAACGGAAACCCATTAAAGTCAAAGGGTTCCGTTGCCCGCCATTGGTGTCTGTGGTACAATGGAACTGGCTCTTTCAGTTAGTCCTTTGTTCTGCTCCACTAATGAAGTGCAACAACAGAATGCCAAGCGCAGGTGTGAACCCAGCCCAAGCTGTAAGTTATGGATTTATGTGGTTGAATTATATTGGGCGAGTTATTATTTATTATGTGTAAACCTAAATAAACACTGCAGCCATTTATTATACAATTTGGTGTTTTGTGTCATTATTTATTTTGGTTTAGGTGGATTATAGCTCATAATGTCCTATAAGTGACGTGACGTCTGTTTCAGAAGGAACTCTATCCCCACCAGAATTATTATCATCATCATCATTATTATTATTATTATTATTATTATTATTATTAATCATTATTATTGAAAAAGAATAAGAAGATTGTGACTTATGAAGAAATTTGCGCCGTATTTTTTGTGAGAAAAATTTCACTTGGACACTCACTCAGTCTCCACTTAAAGTGCAGTCAGCCACCGCTTCTGTTATTCTTGGATTAGCTTGATACTAAAGTTAAAGGCTATGTACAAAGGGATGATTTTTTTTTTTTTTTATAAAAGGGGCAATCAGTGTGTTTGGTACAACTTTATAATTCGTTTTTAAAGGTGTACATAGCCTTTAAAGTAAAATGTACTAGTACTTTGTGGTGGAAGTAGCAGCAGTAGCAATTATATATATGAAAAACAATGAGTGACCTGACATCTGTTTCAGAAGGCACTCTATGTCCACCAGGATTACTATTAGTTATTATTACTATTATTATTATTATTATTATTATTATTATTATTATTATTACAGAAGAAGTTTGTGATGAATAATTTGGGAATTTATATTTTTGGAAAAATATCTCGCTCATTGCTCCCCTCCACTATATATATCCACAAGGGAGAAGAGAAAACCTGGACCGCACAGCCACTTGCTATACTTGATCTATTGCGGCTCAGCAAAATAGAAATCTACGAACATGAGGTTCTTAGTAAACATTTTGATCAAGCTCACCTGCCACTTCACGGCGACCTCTTTCAAGTGGGTCCCTACCAAATGTAGTATCCCATGGCAACCAATGCCACTGCAACACAGCACCTGCAGAGGGAGCAACCCAGGAGACCAACAGCACCCATGCTGCCGGCCTAAGCCACCTTGGCTCTGGACCACGTCCCCCCACAGATACAGCACCGCAGCAACATCCACTATATATCTAGCCTATCTGTATTCTGTGTTATTTCTCAGTCTCTTCTCTAGCTTTCTCTGCAGTCCTTTCTCTCTCTTCTATCTGTCTGCCCACAAAGCAGGAGCATTTCCACAGGGCATTTTGGGAAGGCTGCCTGCAAGGCATTATGGGGAAATCCACCTGAGGTCATTTCGTCTAATCTCTAAAATGGCAGCCAGCGGCAGCCAATCTGCCGTGGTTTGTGCACCTCGCACCCTAAAAGTTTTGGAATTCGCATAATCCGAATCTTTTGGGAAATTTGGACTGAATTCGATTAGTGTAAAATCAATTTGCTTATCTGTACTAGACTTCTCTCTTTTATCAAACTTTCAATACATTTTGACTTGAACATGTCTCATCTGCGGTTGTTCCACATGTGCAGTATCTCTATGTACAATACGCAAGGTTTCAGTTCATTTTTTATTTCATAGATTTCCAAATGCTAGAGGACAACCAACTTCTAAAAACCTCCCTTTTTGAGAAGGACATGCCAGAGACACTATACATATATATTCATATCAATAACTACGGTAAGATGTTCTGTTAACAATACTTCAGACATAATATCACCAAAATAACACACAACCTGTGATAGTTATACTAAATACTAGGCTAGCACAAATGCTCTTTTATGACTGTCTCTTGTTTGCACAAAGTCATCTGATAGCCGATACATTTGTGGAACAAGATGGAGACCTCTATAGGCATATGAATGTTGTGGGTAGTCAAATCCGAAGTGTTTCTCGCCGAAAACAGAGATTTATCCGTATTGTTGTTAGATGCATGTTATGAAATGAGAAAAATAGTCAAATTGTGGCAAATTTATCACAATGGCACACGTAGACTTTTGACACAGCTCACTAGACATGTTAGATACTTGATCAAATACTTTAGATACTCTTTATTAAACCACCGCATGGCTGTGGTACTTTACACTTGTGCAAAATATATCAAACTGGCAGATGTGGCATAATTATTACACCTCTCTTCCTTAAAGGATAACTACAATTTCAACAAATTTCCGACATGTCATAGTGGATACGCATACCCATGGTACTAGCTACCCTTCGCCACAGCGTTATTTCTCCAAGGATTTTTTCTATTGACCAGCGGCAATAGACTTTGACAAAGGTCGGATTGTGCCCGAAACTTTTTTCTCTAAATATTGCCTTATTCAAAAAAACATCACCTTTTGCATATTTCATATAAAGGAGTGCTTGAGTTTATCTTTCAAAAATGTCATAGTGACATGCCAGAAGTTTTGATTGGTGGGAACCCATGCACTGAGACCCACACCAATCGCTAAAAGGAAGCGGCAGAAGTGATCGTGTGAGCGATGAGCAGCGTTTATGTTTGGCTTTTTCTGGAAAGCCGATGTAGCGGTGTACGGGCCCATAGACTTTCTATTGAGCCTGTACATTGATTTTTGCAAAGAGCCGAACAGAAACTAAGCGGCTGAGCGCTCACACTAGCACTTCTGCCGCTTCGTTTTAACGATTGATGGGGGTCTCAGTGCTCGGACCCCCACCATTTAAAACTTCTGACATGTCACTATGACATGTCAGAAGTTTGTTGAACGTTTAGTTACCCTTTAACGCACCTCATAGCTGGTCTACAATTACATCAATATTTTGCACCAAAAAAATGGTGCACTTCGATAATAAATTTGGCACATTTTATTACTCCTCGTAGTCATGCCCCATTTGATAAACTTTTCTCGTGTCTTTCAAGGTAGGTTTAATAAGGGCCTAAAATGTCATATAATCCACTTTTTGGGGGTGTAATGTGCAACAGAAATCTGGTAAATTTTGTTTAATAAAATTCTCCAAATTGTTCCTTTTCTACCTTCCAGATCTTCCTGTTCGTCTGACTCTCCCATCAGCATACAAAGATTCACAGTACCCTTTGGTTCTCTGGCTGTAAGTAACATTGTGTTGACTAGGCTATCTTAGTCACCAATTGTACAGTAGTGAGTTATTAAATCTTGAGGTGTTTTTCCTTTCATCATGTCTTGTATAAGTTGAGCATTATTTTTGCTGTTATTTTAACCTTTTTCAAGCTAAATTTCAGCTGCATATACTTAATTGCTTGATAGTGAACCAGGTACATGGCTCATATGTAGATCACATGGCTTGTAGTTGTTCTCTTGCATTGCAATAATTGTCGTAATAACCAATTTCAATAGGACAGTGACAATGTTGAGAATGCAAATGCGGAACAACTATGTATGTAAGCAGTATATTACTCTCCTTAAGTTTATATTAACTGCACTTCAACTAATTCTCCAAGAATACTTTTAAGTTTACAGATCTTTAATAAAAAAAAAAAAGGAATTATTTTTCTTTATTTCACAAAAATATTTTTTCTCCTTACAGTCCAGAAGCTCCTGGGGCACAGCAGGTCACAGAGGAGTTCTCGCTTGGATGGGAGTCAGTGCTTGTGAGCTCATTCCAAATAATTGTGGCACATTTTGATGGTCGGGGATCTAAAAATCAAGGACTAAATTTGCTTCATGAAATCGACCGGAAAATTGGTTCTGTTGATGTTAAAGATTATATACCTTTGATGCAGTATGTCTTCTTTATATAATCCTTTATGACTTAGCAGGACTATCATTATTCAATTCACTTTCAAAATATATTTTCTGCTGATATAATTATTATTATTTGTCTTTTAATGGTTAATTTTAATACAGTTCATTACCACTAATATGCAGAACAGTTTATACTAGGGCCATATTCTCGCACAAAAAAACTGTGTGTTATGTGCAAAATTTGCTGCAGATTTCTCCCATTGCATAACAAATCTTAAAACCATTACAGCCCTGTTTACGTACGGTGCATTCGGAAAGTCTTCAGGTCCCCTTTCACTGTTTCACATTTTGTTATGTTAAGGTCTTGTGATAAAATAAACAAAAAATCATTCTACATCATTCTCCACTCAATACCTCATACTGACAAAGTGAAAACAGAATTTTTGAATTTTTTGCAAATTTATTAAAAAGGAAAAACTCAAATTTCACATGGACATATGTATTCAGACCCTTTGCTATGACACTTAAAATTTATCTCTGGGGGCCTCGCATCTCCCTAGATCATAGTTACATAGTTAGTACGGTTGAAACAAGACACATGTCCATTAAGTTCAACCAAGGGATAGGAAAGTGGAAGGGAAACATTTCTACACATAGGAGCTTATATTTTTTTGTTCTAGGAAACTATCTAAGCTTTTTTTAAAGCCATCTACTGTCCCTGCTGTGACCAGCTCCTGCGGTGACTATTCCATAGATTCACAGTTCTCACAGTAAAGAAGGCTTGTCGCCTCTGCAGATTGAACCTTTTTTTTCTCCAGACGGAGGGAGTGCCCTCTTGTTTTTTGAGGGGGCTTTACATGGAACAGGATTTCACCATATTTTTTGTATGTGCCATTCATATATTTATATAAATTAATCATGTCCCCTCTTAGTCGTCTTTTTTCAAGGCTAAATAGGTTTAATTCTTTTAATCTTTCCTCATAACTTAGATTCTCCATGCCCCTTATTAGCTTCGTTGCTCTTCTTTGTATTTTTCCAACTCCAGGGCATCCTTTCTATGAACTGGAGCCCGGAACTGGACTGCATATTCTAGATGAGTAAAGTGGTAATATAACATCTATGAATTGTTTCTACACCTGTGGTAAATTTATATGATTGGGAAAGACACACCCTTGTCTATATAAGGTCTCACAGCTGACAATGCATATCAGAGCAAAAACCAAGCCATAAGGAGGAAAGAACTGCCTGTAGAGCTGAGACACAGAATTGTGTGAAGGCACAGATCTGTGGAAGGGTACAAAAAAAGCCTGTTGCACTGAAAATTCCCAAAAGCACAGAAGCCTCCATAATTCTTAAATTGAAGAAGTTTGGAACAACCAGGACTATTCCCATAGCTGGCCGCCCCACCAAACTAAGTAATCAGGGGAGAAGGGCCTTGGTAAGAGAGGTGACCAAGAACCCAATGGTCACTTTGGCTGAGCTCCAAGCATCCTGTGTGCAAATGGTAGAAACTTCCAGAATGTCAACCATCACTGCAGCACTCCACCAATCTGGGCTTTATGGCAGAGTGCCCAGAAAGAATCCTCTCCTCAGTAAAAGACACATGAAAGCCAGTCTGGAGTTTGCAAAAAAAGCACCTAAAGGACTCTCAGACTGTAGGAGACAAAATTCTGTGGTCTGATTAAACCAAGTTTGAACTTTTTGGCATCAATTCTAAGCGTCATATCTAGAGGAAACCAGGCACTGCTCATCACCTGCCCAATACCATCCCTACAGTGAAGCATGGTGGTTGCAGCATCATTCTGTGTGGGGGGGGGGTTCAGCGGCTGGGACAGGGAGACTAGTCAGAGTTGAGGGAAAGATGAATGAGGCAAAGTACATTATTTATTATTAATAAATATTATTAATAAATAAATGTATTTATTTATTTCATTATCTTTCATAAAAACCTGATCCAGGGTGCTCTTGACCTCAGAATGGGCCGAGGGTTCTCCTCTCAACAAGACAATGACCCTAAGCACACAGCCAAGACAACACAGGAATGGCTTAGGGAGAACTCTGTGAAGGTCTTTGAGTGGCCCAGCCAAAGCCCTGACTTGAACCCAATGGAACATCTCTGGAGAGACCTGAAAATGGCTGTCCACCGATGGTCCACATCCAACCTGACAGAGCTTGAGAGGATCGGCAGAGAAGAATGGCAGAAAATCACCAAATCCAGGTGTGCAGACCTTGTGACATCATACCCAAGAAGACTGGGGGCTCCCAAAGGTGCTTCAACTAAGTACAGAGTAAAGGGTCTGAATACTTACTGTATGTCAATGCAATATTTTACTTTTTCCTTTTCAATAAATTAGCAAAGATTACTAACATTCCGTTTTCACTGTGTCATTATGGGGTATTGAGTGCAGAATGATGGGGAAAAACTGGATTTTATTTTATTTTAGCACAAGGTCTCAACATAACAAAATGTGAAAAAAAATTTAAAGGTTCTGAAGACTTTCCGAATGCATTGTACCTTGCACTGTATTTGTTGCAGATTTTTGGTGTCTGCACCAAAAATCTGCAACAAATAAACCACGTGTAAACATGGCTTTTGTATCTGCAAGTAAAGAAGATCACATGACTCATACATACAGAAAAGCTGAGTCCATGGAGTCCATATGGTTCCATACTACCGAGCTGTAGGCACTCTGTCACCATATGGAGCCTCTTTACTGCACCGTATTCTCCCAATATTGGATAACCCTCTAGTCACTGTTTACACACAGCTATCATAGCGAATACTGTAATTATAGTGAAGACATTTTTATGGAGGTTTCAAAATAAGACCTATGAACATATCTATTAAGGTGCCCATAAACATTGGACAAGGCTCATCCAAACCTGCCAATTTCTTCAGGATCAGCTGACGATCTCATGTGTATTGGGTCACCCGATTCCTAAATCCAGCATGTCTGATCTTTTGTTACCACGGGAGATAAGCCGCTGCCTGAGGTATTCGGCCGATAGTTATTTAGTGTGTATATAATTTTGTAGTTTCTGCTGGATCAAAGCAAAAACTTTTACTCTTTTGCTCTTTCGGTCCTCTACAAGGTCAGTAATAAATATATCGTAAGGTATATGAGATTTTTGTTTATCTCACATAATATCAGATAACTCAGACATTTGTAATAAAGCAGGACCTTCAGTAAAGCAGGTGTCTCATAATTCTGTATAGTAATGATCTTAGGACAAGGTGATCAATACAAGAGAATGGACAGTCGGCTTGAGTCTCTCTCGACTTAATTAAACAATATTTTTTTCTCCTAGGCAATTGAAACAGCTGCCGTTTGTTGACCAAAATCGCATTGCAGTGTATGGGAAAGTAAGTAAATTATGTTGTAGTAAATGCTTAAATTAAATATGTTCTCTTGAAGTACATTTTATATGCCACAGTTTGTCTATGGCTGGGTTCACACTGTGCCTTTTTGTTGCGTTTTTAATGTTACATAGTACGGTGGAAAAAAGACACATGTCCATCAAGTTTAACCAAGGGATGGGAAAAAGGGAAGGGATAAAACAAAAATTCTACACCTTCACATAGGAGCTGATATTTTAGGAAATATATATATAGAAAATTATCTAACCCTTTGCGTGTGCATTTTTCTTTTTTGTTTTGGTAGCTAGACTCCCATGTCTCTCAATGGGAGTTCATCAACCAAAAATACACATGGTCAAAATGCAACAAAAAAACAGAGTGAGCCCAGCCTAAAAAGTTTAATCTTTTGCTTTACTTCAACTAGTTTTCTGTTACCAGCGGTGCATCGTGGGAGCTCAGATGTCAGTCACACAATGAGAACTTAACTTTTAGGCTGGATTCACACAAGCACATTACGTCCGTAATGGACGGTCGTATTTCGGCCGCAAGTCCCGGACCGAACACACTGCAGGGAGCCGGGCTCCTAGCATCATAGTTATGTACGATGCTAGGAGTCCCTGCCTCGCTGCCGGACAACTGTCCCGTATTGTAATCATGTTTTCAGTACAGGACAGTTGTCCGGCAGCGTGGCAGGGACTCCTAGCGTCGTACATAACTATGATGCTAGGAGCCCGGCTCCCTGCAGTGTGTTCGGTCCGGGACTTCCAGCCGAAATACGTCCGTCCATTACGGACGTAATGTGCTCGTGTGAATCCAGCCTTAGATTAAGTAGTAAGGCAGGTAGGAGCAGCACAAGTGCAAATTACCAAATAAATGGTCGGTGCTAAGCTTCAAATGATAGGAGTGACTTCTCCCCATATGATGTATAACAAAAAGACAAGAGCATGGAAGCAGCACTCACGAAAAAAAGTGCAGTTTATTCACCCAACAAATGCAAAGTTTCACTTCCTCAATGGAAGCATTTTCTTTTAGATTACATGTCAGACAAAGGAATGGAGCTAAATTGTGGACCAAACACAACCTGGTGCATTTGGAATGAATGTTGGCAGCCTCCACTAGAGGGAGCATAGGAGCGTCCTGCCTACCGCATACAAGAGAATCGGTCACTAGGTTTATGCTGCCCTATCTGAGGGCAGCATAAAGCAGTGACTGACCCCTGAATATAGTGGTGTGCTCATTTTAAAGCAAATTTGTCGCCTACTAGTAGTAACAGGCATGCTGATGTGACTTTGTGACTGTGTGACTTTTTGCTGTAGCACGCTGTGAGCTTGGAGTCTGGTGTATTCATGAACTACAGACTGCCCCCACCCTTTTTTACCCTAATCACAGTTAGGCCAGAATCACACGAACGAGTGCAAACTCAGACGTGAAAAACTGCAGTTTTTCACGTCCAAGTCCGTTTTCACGGATCCACATAGACTTGAGTCTATTGAGGGTTCCGTGAAAACGGAACAAAATAAGACATGTTCCGTTTTTAAACGGACCCTTCACACGGTCTGTTGAAACAGCTGTGTGAACGGCCCTATTGGAATACATGCGTCCGTGCGACAGCCGTTGTTTTAAAGATAAAGCAAGTAAACAACGTCTGACTGCACCATAATGGGAAGAAAGCTGTGACTCAAAGGCAAGTGGGCAGCTGTCAATCAAAGGCACGCAGATCTTGAATACTGTGGACACCAAACTCACGGCACTTACAATGCACTGCAAAGAAGAAAATGTAATTTCAGCCCCCAAAAAAATCATATTTACACATAAAAGTCATATAGTTGATAAATTTGCTTCAATGCACTAATAAAACAGTATGTAGTAAGATCGTATGCTCCCTCAAGTGGTGGCTCCATGCATCCAGAAATTTATCATTTAACAATATGTTTATGTAGAGGATCAGAAAATCGGAGTTCGTAGAAACAACTAAGATACCTTTAAGGATGTGGAATAAATATGCTCTAAAGGAGATGGGTGTAATGTCCGTAGCTGCGGGCTGTCAGCTCCAACCTCCCCCTGACAGCCGCAGCCACGAGTCGGCAAGTGCTGGCCCCAGCCTCCTCCTCAGGAGACGCCAGCGCTCGCGTCCACTCACCTCTGCCGGATCCCGTAGGGTGCGCACGCACGCTCGTGCCCGCTCTTAAAGGGGCAGCGCGCGCACCGGACCTCATGGACGAACTTTGACCCGTGAGTACCCTGGACTATAAGAGGGGTCCAGGCCCCTAGTTCTATGCCTGAGCATTGTTGTGTTTCCTTAGTCTGTCTATGCAAATGGTCCCCTAGTGTTTCCTGCTCCCAGTGTTTCCTGTTCCTGTAACCTGTATCCCGATCTAGTGCCGTGCTTGCTATAGTCGTGTTGTGCTGGATACCACCCTTGTCTGCTTCTCTACGCCTGACGTACACCTGCTGCCTAGCTCGTGCCAAGCTACTGTCCGTGCTGCCACAGGTACCCTATATCCTATAGACTCAGAGCTGCGCCCTGTTGGCCAGCTGCCTTACCGCCAAGGCGGTACGGCCCAGTGGGTCCACAGACTCTTCGTGACAGTACGATCAGGCCATGTACCCCGCTGGCCAGTTCAAAACTGTTAGGACGACACAGGAGATGCGAGCGGATATGCTGGACCTCTGGTCCCGACAGGACCAACTCCTCCAGGCGTTGAGCATTCTTGCACGTCGGCAGGAGGCACAAGCTGCCGTTCCTCCTACTACACTTCCTGGCACTAAGGTCTGGCTGTCGTCTAGGAATATCCGACTGAGGGTGCCATCATGTAAATTTGCCCCCAGGTTCCTCGGACAGTTCGAGGTCCTGCAACAGATCAACCCTGTCGCCTACAAGCTTCGGCTGCCTCCTACCTTCAGGATTCCCAACTCCTTCGATGTCTCCCTCCTGAAACCGGTGATCCTAAACCGCTATTCCAAGACTCCCAGCCCTGCGGTTGCCTCCAGTGGCCCCTCGGACATCTTTGAGGTCAAGCAGATCTTGGACACCAAGAGAGTGAGAGGAAATACTTTTTATTTGGTGGATTGGAGGGGGTTCGGCCCCGAAGAGAGGTCCTGGGAGCCAAAGGAGAACCTCAATGCCCCTACTCTTCTGAAGAAGTTTCTCTCACGCTCTGGCCTCAAGAAGAGGGGGCGTAAGAGGGGGGATACTGTAATGTCCGTAGCTGTCAGCTCCAACCTCCCCCTGACAGCCGCAGCCAAGAGTCGGCAAGCGCTGGCCCCAGCCTCCTCCTCAGGAGACGCCAGCACTCGCGTCCACTCACCTCTGCCGATTCCCGTAGGGTGCGCACGCACGCTCGTGCCCGCTCTTAAAGGGGCAGCGCACGCACCGGACCTCATGGACGAACTTTGACCCGTGAGTACCCTAGACTATAAGAAGGGTCCAGCCCCCTAGTTCTATGCCTGAGCGCTGTTGTGTTTCCTTAGTCTGTCTATGCAAATGGTCCCCTAGTGTTTCCTGCTCCCAGTGTTTCCTGTTCCTGTTCCCTGTATCCCGATCTAGTGCCGTGCTTGCTATAGTCGTGCTGTGCTGGATACCACGCTTGTCTGCTTCTCCACAGCTGACATCCACCTGCTGCCTAGTTCCTGCCAAGCTACTGTCCGTGCTGCCACAGGTACCCTATATCCTATAGACAGACCTGCGCCCTGTTGGCCAGCTGCCTTACCGCCAAGGCGGTACAGCGCAGTGGGTCCACAGACCCTTCGTGACAATGGGCTTAAAGATGGAATTGTCTGACATTCATTTGAGGTACTTAAAGAGGCTCTGTCACCAGATTTTGCAACCCCTATCTGCTATTGCAGCAGATCGGCGCTGCAATGTAGATTACAGTAACGTTTTTATTTTTAAAAAACGAGCATTTTTGGCCAAGTTATGACCATTTTTGTAGTTATGCAAATGAGGCTTGCAAAAGTCCAAGTGGGTGTGTTTAAAAGTAAAAGTCCAAGTGGGCGTGTATTATGTGCGTACATCGGGGCGTTTTTAATACTTTTACTAGCTGGGCGCTCTGAAGAGAAGTATCATCCACTTCTCTTCAGAACGCCCAGCTTCTGACAGTGCAGATCTGTGACGTCACTCACAGGTCCTGCATCGTGTCGGCCACATCGGCACTAGAGGCTACAGTTGATTCTGCAGCAGCATCAGCGTTTGCAGGTAAGTCGATCTTACCTGCAAACGCCGATGCTGCTGCAGAATCAACTGTAGCCTCTGGTGCCGATGTGGCCGACACGATGCAGGACCTGTGAGTGACGTCACAGATCTGCACTGCCAGAAGCTGGGTGTTCTGAAGAGAAGTGGATGATACTTCTCTTCAGAGCGCCCAGCTAGTAAAAGTATTAAAAACGCCCCGATGTACGCACATAATACACGCCCACTTGGACTTTTAGTTTTAAACACACCCACTTGGACTTTTGCAAGCCTCATTTGCATAACTACAAAAATGGTCATAACTTGGCCAAAAATGCTCGTTTTTTAAAAATAAAAACGTTACTGTAATCTCCATTGCAGCGCCTATCTGCTGCAATAGCAGATAGGGGTTGCAAAATCTGGTGACAGAGCCTCTTTAAAGGAAGCTTTGCCAAATTTACATTTTCAACCTTGGGAACGAAATGGAATTTATTCCTTGACAGAACTCTATGAGGGGAGGGGACCTAAGACATTTGTGGAATTGAAGGAAGCATACAACATACCAAATTCACAGATCTTTCATCATTTAAAACTTAACTCACTTTTAAAGGGTTGGGGAATACTTTCGAAAATAAGAACAGCTAGATGCACATCTCAGGGGTATAGTAGATACACGTACCTTCACTTAGGTAAAAAAAAATAAAGGAGGTGTTTCTGCTATTTATAGAGATATTATAGACCCGATAGCATGAGGGAAGCTCACTTACATGTTGAGTTGGGAAAATGAGTTTAAAAAAAGCTATTTATTGAGAGTCTGGCGTCAGGAAATAATACAAGGAAATAAGTATTCCTATTGTATTAATCACATAGAAGCCACAAAAAAAGATGCAACTAAGGGCCTGATCACAACAGCGTTTGTTTCCGCTGAGGGGTTCCGTCTGAGGTTATCATCGGGTTAACGCCTCAGCGGAAAGTAAAACGGAAACCTCAGCTTCCGTTTCCCTCACCATTGAACTCAATGTTGACGGAAAGCTAGCTAATGGTTTCCGTCTGTCACCGTTGTGACAGGGTTCCGTTGTTTTGGATGGAATCAATAGCACAGTCGACTATGTCAGAATAGCTTTAGAATCCTTTCTTAAAAGGGTTTTCCCCATCTTGGACATTTATGGTATATCCTTTTATATGCCATAAAAGTCTGATAGATGCGGGTCCCACCTCTGGGAACTGCACCTATCTCTAGAACGGGGCCCCCTAATCCCCATTCTAGCTTACTCGGCTCCCGCTGCCTCCTGGCCACACACTGGTTAGGTGGTCGGGAGTTACGGAAACAGCCGAACTCACTGAGCTATGCTGTTTCTGTAACTCCCATAGAAATGAATGGGAGTTACAGAAACAGCGTAGCACAGTGAGCTACGCTGTTTTCGTAGCTACCGAGTTCCGGAAGGTGTAGTTTTTTGTATTGCTATACATTTTCCTATCATAAAGCAAGAGAAAAAAATTGTTAACTTTTTTTTTCTTGGGATTTATTTAAAATTGTTTTATAAACTTTATTGGACATTTTTTTTTTAGTCCCTTTTTGAGACTTCTACATTTAATCAACTGATCGCTTCTATAAAACATTGTAATATTTCTGTATTGAAATATAATATGTCTGACAGGCCACCTATTAGGCCCTGCATCACAGGGTGCCGATGGGCTTGCCTTCCTGTTTAGGTACCGCGGTCGCTATTGAATACGGCATCTAAGGGGTTAAACAACTGAGATCGGCGTTATCTCTGATCCTGGCCATTGGAGCATGGTGTCAGCTCAATAATACAACATACTCACCGCAACATAATATTACGGTGCAGCGAAGGGGGTTAAGGTCTACAAGCCCATACTAGCACTGAACTGAGGGTAAAGAAGGGCCAATTAAGCTTAACAGTTCTTATACCGCACTTTCTTTCAGGCCTCATGCAAACGATCGTATGGCAGATCCGTGTGTACGAACCATAATAGTGCTGCCATGGAGATGTACGGGGCCTTACTGTATCTCTGTATACCTCCAAGCTCATACAAAGTTTTTTTTCTGAAAAATAATCGTGATATGCTCAATTACATGCCATATGTATGGACCTATTCTCACCTATAAGCAATTCATCTAGTGGTGAATAGCTCTGTACATAAGGCACCCAACGAAGCACTGTACGGCAGCTCATAGTCTGTCTCTGCCGTGTGCATGAGGCCTTAATGATAATTTTAAACTCTTCTTTAGCTGGAGAAGCTCTGTAAGGTAGCACTGGGACAAAACAAACAACTAAAGTCAGAGAATACATATATCAGTCATTCCATCATATTGACTAATTGGCTGCAGACCATTAGCTTAATTTACTGGAAACAATGTCAGCTATGCGTATATTTTGCTGAGATTGAATATGAGCCTCCTCTTAATTTGTTATTTATGGATTCAATAAATCACAAGTGACAATATTAGTCAATAAATATTCAGTCTGTTGAGTGGTGTCCAGAGGTTTTCACGGGAGGTACATTTATATATAAAGAATAGAGGAAAGCAGCACCTTGATAATTACCATATGATGTGGCTGCCTTGATCCAGTGTCCAAGTCACACAAAATAGAAGAAAAGATCGCAGCACTCCAGGAATTTAAATATATATATACACACACCAACACATTACACCTATAGGAGCTTTTATTATATCCCATTCTAAATCCATAGGCAATAATATGGAGTTGGTCCCCCCTTTTGCAGCTAAAACAGATTCCACTTTTCTGGCAAGGCTTTCTACAAGATTTTGGAGTGTGTCTATGGGAATTTTCACTTATTCGTCCAGAAGAGCATTTGTGAAGTCGGACACGGATATTGGATGAGAGGGCATGGCTCACAATCTCCGTTCTAGTTCAGCCTAAAGGTGTTCAATGGGAGGCCAGTCAACTCCACACCAAACTCACCCAACCATGCCTTTATGGACCTCGCTTTGTGCACTGGGTACAGTCATGCTGGAACAGAAAAGGGCCTTCTCCAAACTGTTCCCACAAGGTCGGAAGCAGACAATTGTCCAAAATGAAAATTATGCTGAAGCATTAGGATTTCCCATCACTGGAACTAAGGGACCTAGGCCAACCCCTGAAAAACAACCCCATAGCATTATCCCTTCTCCACCAAATTTTAAAGTTGGCACAATGTAGTCAGGAAGGTAACTTTCTTTTGGCATTTTCTACAAACAGACTCATCCATCAGTTTCCACTGCTCCGGAATCTAGTGGCGGTATGCTTTACACCACTCCATCCGATGCTTGGCATTGTTCTCAGTGATATAAGGCTTGCATGCAGCTGATCTGCCATTTAAACCCATGTCCTGAAGCTCCCGGCGCACAGTTTTTGTGCAGATGTTAATATCTGCAGAGGTTCGGGAATTCTGCAGTTATTGAGTCAGCAGAGCGTTTGCGACTTTTGTGCACTATGCGCCTCAGCACTCAGTAACCCCGCTCTGTAACTTTACATGGTCTGCCACTTCATGGCTGAGCTGCTGTGGTTCCAAATGCTTCCACTTTGCAGTAATACCACTCTCAGTTGATCATGGAATATCTAGGAAGGAAGAGATTTCACAAACTGACTTGTTGCAATGGGGCAACCCTATTACACTACTTCGGATTCAGTGAGCTCTTTAGAACCTATTTTTTCACAAATGTTTGTAAAGGTGACTGCATGGCTAGGTGCTGTATTTTATACACCTGTGGCTCATAAAGTTAAAGCTATAGAGTCACAACCAACCACTGGCCTCCCCTCTGAAATGCTCAATGTGTGCACTTGCTCCATAAGACACGGGTCAAAGGCAGCGGGGTGAAGCTTGCGGTCTGTTGTAATGACATTGGTACATCCCCTAACTGCTGTAATAGTGTGGAGTACACCGCCTAGAAATCAGGAAACAAGCCCCACGCGGGCATGTTGACCTCACCTCATAATATTACTGTCCTGTATGCCAGCGCAACCTGTGAGTTTGTAAACAGATCACACAAAACTACTACACCAGGAGCATCTGTTCAGATATTAAAATACTTACTGCCCGTACGTCTACCTACCAAATAATTCTTGAATTGTGTTACGCCTCAGTCATTGTAAGATCAATATTCATTGATTACTCCCCCCTCCAGTTATAAAATATGTCTTTGTTCTCTGCGGGCTTCGTCTTGAGCACTCAATTACATTATTCACAGGGTAGAAGAAGGAAGATAAATAATGTAGTTCTTTTTTTCCCCTCTTTGAGTTAAGGTTTTAAGTGTTTTACGTCTAGCTTAATATAAGGCAGCGTCCGTGTAGAATGGATTAGGATTTACAGCAGGGTGGGGGCACATTTTTATGTAAATAATAGATGTGTATGTTTATGATCCATTTTTGCATTTACTGCTTATATGTAGGCACTGTGAAGTCACAGCTTTGATACAGACCTGTTATGCAGTCTAAAGAGCTCCTTAAAAGAATTTTCCATTTTTTCTTTTGCAAACCAAGCTTAATCACTGTAAAGTTCTGCAAGTTTTTAATACACTTGGTGTTTTAATTCCTCTCCATTTTCAAGATCTATGTTTGTGGTTGGTCATATTTACATCCAGAGGATGAAACCTCTACAGACTTAAAGAGGTATTCCGGTTAAAACAAGTTACCCCCTATCCGTAGGGTAGGGGGTAACTTGCTCATCGGTGGGTGTCCGACAGCTGGGCCACCCACCGTTTACGAGAACGGGGGTTCCCATACCCCTCGATTTAACTGAGCGGCTGGTCGCTCATGTGCACTGCCGCTCCATTCATTCTCTATGGCAGCGCCGGAAA